>NW_010126193.1:31494-48502 GCF_000699245.1 Pterocles gutturalis | reverse complement strand
TCAGCACTGGAAGCTGCTGTAAGGTTTCCCCAGAGCCTTCGCTTCTCCAGGTTGAATAACTCCAATTCTCTCAGCCTGTCCTCATACAGGAGGTGCTCCAGACCTCTGACCATCTTCATGTCCCTCCTCTGGACTCGCTCCAACAGGTCCATCTCCTTATGTTGGGGGCACCCGAGCTGGACGCAGCTCTCCAGGTGGGGTCTCACAAAAGCCGAGCAGAGGGGCAGAATCTTCTTTTGATGCAGCCCAGGACACACTTGGCTTTCTGGGCTGCAAGCAGACACCGCCAGCTCATGTTCAGCTTCTCATCAACCAGCACCCCCCCAAGTCCTTCTCTTCAGGGCTGCTCTCAAGTCATTCTCTGCCCAGCCTGTATTTGTGCTTGGAGTTGCCTCGACCCACATGCAGGACCTTCCACTTGGCCTTGTTGAACTTCATGAGGTTTGGACAGGCCCACCTCTCAAGCCTGTCCAAGTCCCTCTGGATGGCATCCCTTCCCTCCAGCACGTTGACCGCACCACACAGCTTGGTGTCGTCAGCAAACTTGCTGAGGGTGCACTCAGTCCCACTGTCCTTGTTGCCAGCAAAGATGTTAAACAACACTGGTCCCAACACTGACCCCTGCAGAACACCACTTGTCACCGGTCTCCACTTGGACATTGAGCCATTGACCGTGAGTCTTTGAGTGTGAGCGTCCAGCCAGTTCCTGATCCACTGAGTTTTTATACAGTTCAGTCCGTGGCTACTCCCTGCCAGCCTGAGAGCTGCGAACCTTGAGAAGGCAAACCTCACCAGCCCAAACTATGCCAGGCACAGAGGTCAGAACCCGCCAAACCATTTGGATGAGTGACGCATAGCCCTTGTCCATCTTCACTGCTGTGAGGTTGTTGTCTCCTTCCTCTTCAGACATTGATTATATCATCAAGATTTTATTTAAGAAATTCATTTCTTAATTAATTTACAAGGAAAGTACTTGCACTCTTATAACAAACTTACTTTTCTCACAGCCATAGCCGGTGAATCCCGGAGGACAGCCGCACTCGCCCGTCAGGTGATGGCAGGGGATACCTGCAGGACACCGGCACCGCTGGGCACAGCCCACGCCGTAGCGTCCAGGCAAGCAAGCTGCAATGGTGCAACCGATCTTTGTTAGGGCAGGGGCTGGGCAAAGCCATCCCAGCTCCAACAGATCTGTTGCACCCATCCCCATGAACACTTCCAGACGGACCCCATGGAGCAACGCAGGAGTGAAAGGATCCTGCCATCAGCATCAGATCTGGGAGGAACGTACACTCCAACGTGAACTTTCCTCCATAAACACCCAGCAGACACTCACGTTTGTCACAGTGCCTCCCTCGCCATCCCTTTTCACAGCGACATGCTCCAGTTTGACGGTGGCAGGACACGCCGTGCACGCAGTCACATTGCTCCTTGCACTGCTTGCCGAAAAATCCCGGGGCACAAGCTGCCAGGAGAAGCAGAGAGAGCAACAGTTCTTCCCACTGCACGGAAAGCATCCATCATTGGAAAATAAGCCAATATTGTTCTTCTTGCACATGGCGATGTATATTTAGAAGACTGCATGCCCAGAAAATACCATTGAAAGAAAATATATTAAGAATATTAAAAGAATTTAGTGTTGGCTATTAATAAATGAAGAAAGCTTGCATGAAAGCTTGCAAAGACTTAGTCATTTTTAATCCAGATGGTGTCTATAGAGATGGTGATGCCATTCACTTTTACACAGTTTGCATAGACAGAGGGACAGCTGATCGAACAGTGAAAATACACTGTGTCCACCTACTGCTCTCCGTTTCACAGGGCTCTGCAAAGTGACCATAGAGAAAGTAGGCCTGAAGAAAAGGATGGTGGGCACTGTGAAGGATTTCCAGATCACACCAGTAGCTGAGGCTTTGAGAGTCCGCAGCACCTCAGGAGACATCAGAAAATTGCTTGTGGCTTGCAGAAGTCACAGCACATCACTGGCCAAGCTGAAGGCATATTTCAAGTCATCTGATACCTACTGCTTACGAGATTTCTATTTCAGGGATTTACATGGATCTAAACATGCCAGCAGCTATGTCAAATCTGGGCAAACTGGACCGCATGCAAGGCAGGTACAACTGGAACCATCACAGTCCAGTTGGCTGAGACGCAGCAGCACGTGGCTGACCTGGCAAACTCTCCTTACAACCCACTCCCTTTCGTATATTCTTCCTTGTACCCATAAGGTAGAGAAATACCTTAATTTCCCTAGCAGGCAGGGAGCAGAAGTAGAAGGAGATAAAATGATTTGGACAAGGGCAAGTATTTGTGGTTGCACAGAGAGCTGCCCTGGGGCTCCCAAGACACACGGTGAGTGCTCACATTGGCATTACTTCCTATTGGCCTACAGAATACTGGAAAATTAAGATACAAAACAGAGATGGGCTTCTTATTGTGGAGACAGAAATGGCTGGTTGCAGAGGAGAGAGTTAAAATAAAGCATCTGGAGAAGGAACTACCCTTACCGACAGCACAGTGGTCTCCGGTCCAGCCAGCATGGCAGATGCATTTTCCCGAGTTCTGGTCACAAACCCCGTGGTGGCAGGTACAGTTCTGCTCACAGCGCTCTCCGTGCCTCCCATCCCCACACTCTGAAACAAGATGGGGGAGGCTGACGGGGAGCCGGTTGGGACGGGCTCCAGGGAGAACACATACCTCTGAAAGATGGTGAGACACCTAAGCTGGTCCTAAAAGCTTTCAGTGAGGGAGATTTTGAAGCCTCACTTGGCGAAATTCTCCAGAAATACACCTTTTTTCCTATTGGAGGATTTATTTTATTATTTTTTTCTCCTCAAATTGAGTTCATTACTCATCTTCTCTGTCCCCAAGGGAGAGAGGATAGCTCATTCTTCTCCTTTGTCCAGCAAGCTTCTAGCACTGTGGTACATTCATGTGCTAATATCATCTCTCCCCGCAGTCTTGTCACCTCTGACTAAACAACGCCAACTTTTTCAACCTCTCTGCCCCTCATTTCTCTTTTTTATGGACTGTCTCAAACCAGACCTCACCAGAACTGATTTTCCTCCCAGACCGACTGAAACAAGGCGCTGGCTAGATGGAGGATGTGACGAGACTCACCCAGTTCACACGTTATCCCTGTCCGACCCTGGGGACACCGGCACTCGCCTGTCACACGGTCACACGTAGCCTGGCCGTGGCAGACACAGCGCTGGAGACAGTTTGCACCATACCAGCCAGGAAGACAGGCTGCAAAGAGGAGGCAGGACAAAAGCCTTCCATTAAGAAAAGCAGGAGGAGGACACTGGTTAAACACAACCTTTCGCAGTTTACACTCCCTTTCACCCCAGGGATCATGGAGATGCCGTGGGAGGTACAACAGAGTGAAAACGGGGCCACGACTGATAAGGAATTACACAGACCAGTGTAAAACTCGTCTGGGAATAAAACAGGTGATGAAGTCAATTAGCTATGACCCAACAAATGACCTCAAGAATTTCTGTTCGCACCTACCGAAAACATCTCTTGGTTCCTACCAGCTTTCTCAATGCCAGGGATAGGAGTTATTGATCTCCCTGTTTTCAAAATTTCTTTGTACAGTCCTCCCAACATTGCAATTACTTTTCTAATTGATCTTGCTACCCACAGCTGGCTGATGAGATTTCACAGCTTTACCTGATTTTAATTAAGCGAGTTTATTAATTCCCATCACAACCAAATCTTATGTATAGAATCTAAATTTTTTGGCACAAAAATACAGACCTTTTTCATGTGCTACAGTGGCACCTTTTTAAGATGCTAACAGGAGCAAATTCTCACTCTGCAAAAGCACAACCACCAGAGAATGGCTCACCCAGCCTCACACATTTATTCTACCTCCTTACTTTCAAAGAGAAAAGAAACCCCCAAAACGTATGATTAAAGAAAAAAAGTTTGACAATGTCTTAATACTTGACAACATTTTTTTTGGTTTTGTATTTGAGGCCTTCAGGCAAACCAGAAAACTTTAGGTCGTGTTGCACATGTCACCAAGAACGGTTTGGCGCCTTCCCAGTTTTTCAGTCCATCATGGAAAGGTTTTAAGGGATGACTCACTTAATTTATACATTCCCCTACCCCTGTCAGCTTTCATTCCCTTTCCCTAACTGTACTCTCGGTATGCAGCCGCTGCTTGCATGGACGCGCTGACTCCAAACCCCAGGAGCATCCGCAGCAGCAATTGCCCTACAGCCCTGCAACCCTGGCTCTGTGACACTGCCTGTAGAGCCAGGGACCTTGCAGGGAGGCACAGAAAAAGGAGCCTTCCGCAATGGTGATGGAAAGACTTTTTCTAGAGGCTTGGGTACACGGGATTAGGAGATGAAACATAAGCCTTGGCACAGCTTTTCTTTGCCAGCCTCTTTTCTTAAGGCTCCTTGGAGTTGGGCTTGTGTTTGAGTCACACGTATCGGTCTAATTGCCAAGGCTGGAAGTCCCAATGCCTTTCACATGTTCTGGATTTAGCCTATGTCTGGAACAGCGTGCAGTAATGATGTGGATCAGTCGGGTGCATGGGACAGTAAAGCAGGCCATAGAAAAGAAACGGTTTTGTTTCAGTGTCATAAACGGGAATTTTATGGACCTTTTCTCCCTTAATCAGTCAGTCTTCAAAACCAGCTCTTTCCAAGTTTATGACTCTTTCCACCCCCTTTGCCCCATGTACACTGAGCACCTACACCTGGCCCCTGCAACGCAGCATCACGGATTTATTTTAAGGACCAAGCCACGTTATTGTGCAGATACAAAACCAATGACACAACAGGGCAATGAGCTGATAATTAAAATACCAACAAATCCCCTTAAGCAGGAGTTTTATTTTTTCCCTCCCATAATCCTCTGGCAGGGGTTTGAATTTCCAACTATACCTTCTTGGCAGGTGGCTCCTTTCCACCCCGGGCTACAAAGGCACATCCCGGTTTCATGATGACAGAGTGCTCCATTGTGACAGTGACAAGCGTTACTGCAGCCTGGCCCGTAGCTATCCCCCTGGCAGGCTGCAACAAGGAAAGTCCATAAAACCCCATCAGGATGCATCAAAGGAGGCATCGTACAGGGCAAACCTGAGACACAACCCAATGCCGGAAAAATCAGTTTGAAACTGGCTTCTGATGACACACTTCTCACATCGTAAGGGCACCTGAGTCCATATATTAGCCATGCCTGACACTAAATAATAGGGCTTAAAAATATGTATCATAGCATGAACTGAAGAAGTTTTATCGAAGGGCAAGACTGCTTGGGTGATGGATCAGCTGTCATTCGCTGCCCTGCAGAATGTTTTTGTGCTAAACTAATGGTCCAGCAGAACCACCAGCTTGACAGCCTGGGTATTTATTTGCATCCTGGTAAGAGAACTGACAACTTCATTGTTTTCTGTGTTCATTTTTCACAGCTGGATGCCTTTGCTCACCCAGAGCCTCATTCTTTGGTCAGAGAGGGGTGGTATTTTCAACACATTCAGTTAAGCAGCTGGCTCTCAGGTGAAAACTTAACACAGCATCTCGCAAACAGACACTCGCTGCAAGTCTGTGTTCAGTGCTGTTCAGCTTACGAAAAACGGTAGTGATAAAGTTCCTGTAGTCTCCACTGCACTGGAGATTTGGTTAGCTTTAAATAGTGGAAAACAGACAGTACTGCTACCCTGCTTTCTTCAGGTATCACCCACAGAACATAAAATGAGTTGATGAAGTTGGATGGCCTCCTTGCATAGGTTCCGTGCCTGCCTTGCAAAGGCTCTCCTTCACTTGTACAAAGCTGTTAGAGCCTCCCATGCCAGCAGCACTGCTGTCACACATTGGGGAGGCAAAAAAAGGCTCTGATCCCTGATCTAGAAAAGTGTCCTGCACTCACTGAATGTGGCATCTCCCAGAACCAGACCCAAGCAATGACTTTTCATCAAAACCTCTATGCCTTTTAGGGTGTCAGTGTGCAGAATGAGATGCACTCCTGCAGGAAGACAGGTCCCTGGGGACTGAAGGGAGGAGTGAAACCATCTCAACCTCAGGGGTCAACTTGGTTGACAGTATCTGATCTCTTCTCAGCCCTTTTCTCCCCATCTGAGGATTTCCAGCTTCACAATGCCGTTCTCACAGACACCATTTCTCCCAGGACTTCTTCCCAACAGTGTTCATTTTCTGTCATTGCTTGAACCCGATCCACATTGAAACCACAAGAAAGTGCAGGAGCTCAGTCCCATCACAGTTAAAAGTTTGTTCTGCAAATGAGGCTTGGTTGCCAAGTTAAAAAGTTCAGCCCATCCTACAGAGCTCTGGCTCAGTTTTGGGAGCAGAACTAAATATTTCCACAATACAGACCAGAACTATATCATAACCAAGCCAAAGGAAAAACCAGCTCATAACCAGGTCCCCTGACCAGTTACTAGTGGTTTGTGTGAGGTTTTTGGAGTACGTGTGCAAAGTTCTTGCTATGCTTACCAAGAAGACAAAAGAGTTTTCCAGTGAAAATTCTGGTAAGAAAGCAAAATTTCTGGAGGAGAAAACTTTAATTTTTCTATTGAGTGGATACAAGCTTTTTTTAGCTTTTCTGTAGGACAATCCTGGTTAACAAACTACTCTTCTGAAGGATAAGGTAACATGTGATATATTCAGGCTATTTTATGAAGTTTCTCAACTGAATGTACAAACATCCTTGGGACTTTTCTGCTTTCTTCATGATGACTGCAATGGAAAGAAGCAATGGAAAAGTTTAAATTATTACTCTTCTTCCTGGTTCAGAATTTTCCTCTCAGTGCCTTTCCTCTCTAAGAGGAAGATTTATTCTTTTGCAGTCTTTAAAATCTCTTTTTGCACACAGAGGAAGGAACATGTGAATCTGGAGATCAAAACATTCAGACTGGAAGTCAACAGCCACCAAAAGTGTCAGGGGACACAAGGAAATGATGGGCACTAAGACTCAATAGAGTGCCCAGAAGTTTTGATTTCATGCAGCTCCTGTGGATAATTCTCCCCAAAATGAAGTTTCAGCTCTAAAAGAACACGGAATTTGCAAAGTCAAGTGCTCACACATGATGAAATGTCAAATGCCTGGTTAACAGTGCCCTTGAGCAGAGACTCCGGCAGACCTGATCTTTCCATACTCATTTATTTTGCAAACCATCGTGGTCTTGTTTTACCACAAGGAACAACTTCTGTGAAGATCCTGCTGAGCCCCAACAGCTCCAGAGACATTTTTTAGTACTACCAGAAGCAGGGCAAAATGCAGATGCTGACTTGTATTCAACTTCCACAGTCCACACACGACGTGAGAAAATTTTTTTCATGTTTTTTTTGTTTGTTTGTTTTTAGAAACTATAAAATTTGGATGAATTTGTACGCAAAAAGGAAGGTTACATCTCTGGCATGAAGAGATGCCAAAAGTCAAGTCCTGACTCTATACCGCTGAGGCATTATGACACTCCATGAAACAGTTTAATTTATTTTAAATATTGGTGACACACCTTTCCTAAACTTTTTTGTAAACCTAAAATCTCTTAGGCAGACACTCAAAACCACCCCCCTCCAAGAAAAAAAAAAAAAAAAAAAATCACCAAACAACCTTAAGCTGAGGCAGAGTTTGCTTGGCAGATTTCATCCCAGATTAATATAATTCATTTACAAGCAATTGAAAAACATAGTCTTGTAATGGAAAGTGTTAGGCAGCTTCAACAAAAGGCACTGCTGTCCGTATTGCCCATAATTAGATAGGACTGTATTAAATGTACTGCATGGCCGGCTTAAGATCAATTCAAATCCCATGATGTAAAAATTATTCCTCCATATCCTCCAGCACATTGCCTGAAATCTGATTACGTGAACATGAGTGCTGTACTTCCAGCTGCTAGAGCTGGCAAGTCCCAGAACCAGCAAGGGGAATATTAAACACACAACAAGGATGGGGAGTGATAAGCTGGCGCCTCTGACCCATGGTTGCTTTACTCTGAGCAGCTTTGGAGTGGCAAGGCCACGGTCCAGCCTTCAAATCAAAACGAAGACTCATCGTCTAGCCAAGAGAAAAGGAGATGACCCTTTGCACTGCGAACTGACCTTGCTCTTTTACTTACGGGCAAAGGAGACCTCAGAGGCTTTGGCATCTCCACCAGCATGAGGAATAAATCAACCTGGCACAAAGCTCTAATGGCTGCGGCGCAAAAGAATAAATAGCTTCCTTCTCATGTCAGTAGAGGGGGGGCACAGAGGGCTGTTGACAAAGAGCTGCATTTCTTAATTGAATTTAATGAAATATGTAACAAAGCTTCCCATCCCTAATGCCATCTAAGGGGCGGGGAAAGGCCAAGGTGACACATTGCTAACACCACGGCTCGACTGAAGGGCAGGAAAAGTGGGCTGCAACCAAGAAGCGAACATCGTACCTATTCAGCAGCATATTTTCTGCTTTGCGTATGGCTTTGGCTCTGCATTTATTTAATGGTCAGCTCATTAACCTACACCCACAGGGGAGTACTACCACCACCATCTTCAGGCGGTGGGAGATGGAGAGACAAGTATTCCTACAGAGGGGGGGCACAAGGAGGCAAAAAGTGGGATGCAGCAGTGGGATGGCTGCAGAAGTATCTAAAAAGTGGAAAGACTCATCAGCATTGACCCTTCTGTAAATCAAAAGAGCAGGGGATTTTGCAGGAGAAGCCCCTTCAGAAGAAAGACTGTGTTGCATGGCGGGGGCAAATGAGAGAAAAATACTATCAAGAGCAAATGGAGTCCTCAGACAGGGCTGATTATAACATGGTGTATGGCTGGAGAATAGAATTGTTTCAATACAAGTATCATTTATCTCTATTTTCTAGAATAATTTTCTACTGCAGAAATCTGCAAGCTATGGATTAAAGAAATTGTACGAAAGTGTTCACTAACAAAAAAACCTGGCTCCTTGTAGAGCTGCTTTAGACATCAGTTCTACAACACAGTCCTGCAGACAGCAGTCATACTTTCAAAAGGAAGTATAGATGATGGCCTCATCCTAAACTGAAACTAGGAAGCTGAGAGACTAAAACCCGAAACGGGTTCAGTGATCTCCATCTATAATGCGATGTAGCTAAAGAAATGTCATTTCCCATGAAATGTGGTGAACAATTTCTCAGAAGAGCTAATTTTATATATGCATACACACAAACATACAAAAACCCCTTATTAACTCAAAGATTGTGGGATAATCCATACTTGTGAAAACCTAGAAAGTTGGTTTTTTAAAGAAATAACTTTTCTAAGAATTAGTTTAAAACCTATTTTCTCATGCTTAAATAACAAAATAGTCCCAGCTCCATTTTTTCCAGTTTGTGCATTTGTAATCTGTCACTTTATAATTGATAATTAGATGAGATACACCAGAAACACAGACATAATATTTCTTCTCTTAACGTTGCACAAAAATAAAAAGCAGAGATTTATCATAAGGCAGGAGACAGCTCAGCTATTTAAAAACAGTTGCTTATAATGTCTGATAGTTCTAAGAGCAGTTAAAAAATATGAAGTTGATTACTTACATAGCTACCAAAAATCCTTCCCTTTTTTGGCATCTTTAGAAAGGAATGTGACCTATCTAAAATTGTACCCTGCTAGGTCACCCTGCATTCCCAGAAGAAACCCATGTTAGCGCTGAAAGGGTTTGGGAACAGGGATGGGGAGCACAGCCCGTACATACGCTGCTCGCAGGTCTCTCCCAGCCAGCCAGGCAGGCAGCGGCACGTTCCCAAGACATGGTCACATCCAGCAGCATTCTTGCACTTGCACACCTGGTGGCAGTCAAGCCCAAAGAATCCATCTGGACAAGCTGTGAAAACACAAACCATTCTTTTTTTAGCTAAGTTCCCCATTTCTTTTTTGTATAAACCCTAGCCCAGAGACCTGAAAACACAGGGCACTGCCCATCTTTTCATGGCACACTGTGACTACACTTCAGAGACAAAGTTGCTTCAAAAGTTAAGCCTGTGCAATTCTGACACGTGTATCTCAGCAAAACGTGACCCATTCTACACAAGCAACAGATTTCTGCACAGAGAAACATGTCTGAGAATATATCAAAAAGCCACAAAACAGGAGAGAGAATGGATTCACACAAGCCAGGACTTGTGCTTCTGTAATGGACAGAGGAAAAAGGAAATAATTCAACATAATGCAAAACCAGAGGGCCAGCCCTGATTATCTCTGTCTTTTGAAATGCAAAAACTTATGCTCCCATTTATTCTCCTGACAACTTTCTGAAGATTTTTAAACAGTGAACGTAAGCCACAGTGTTGTAGTTCATTGCTGAAATGAAAACCTAGCAATGAGAACAAGTAGAGAAAACCAAGACAAATTAAGCGTAGCAGAACAACCCCAGGGAGCTTAAGGAGCTCAGTACCTCCATCCAGGACACATGAGGAAGAGCAGCCCCATGGATTCAATTTACAACTGTACCAGTGTTGACAGTGGTGAAAATAAGCCATCGGTGCCTGTCAGTGAGCCACATCACATCCAAAATGCTGCATTAAGACTGCTACGCACAGTTAAAAAAAATAATTAGGAATTATTTTGTATATATAGCCTTAATTTAACCTGTCTGCATATGTATACATGTGTTCAGATTATATAAGTACATGTATAATTATGTTATACTAAATGATAATAAATTTGTAGACAATACAATTGTATGTTGTTCCTTCCCCAGAAGCCCAGAATCACTCAATCTAAGGAGTGACAGAGCTCATTAAATAAGCAGTTATTCAATAAAACATAGCTCTTTGTCCTCCTTGTTCAACATAAACTTACATTGAAAACTCACATACTTCTACCATGAAACCAGAACGCCTGGCTTCCCAATAGAGTCTCATGACAAACATCATCCTATGCACTACCCCGTGGCCCTCCACATGAATTTCACAGCTCTCTACCAGGTCAGAACAACACCGTTATCCACATGCACCTTCCACTGTTGGACTCTTCTGGCCCCTTCCTTGCCCTCTCTCTTCTTCATGCCCAGGCTTTTTGTACCAGTCTACTCCTAATTTAATTTGTGGGAATGACAGTAAGTCCTCTGGCAGAAAGCACTGCTGTCTGCTTTGGATACAAGGGGGGAAATTCAGTGTCTGTAGATAAAGGCAAGCCCGGACCTTCAGACAGCAATGATGGCAGCGTAACACCATGTCCGCTTTGGCTCCTTTACTCTCAGAGCTCCTGCTCAGCTTGGGACTACATATGATTGTTTCATCTACTTAAAATCAAAGGCTCCTCTTCCCTTCATCCTGTCCCGACTGCAGCTTCTTCTTTGGCATGTGGAAGATTGCAGCCTTACACCACTTCTGAAGAACGTGCAGTCTCAGAAAAACAGTTTATATCCTACTGATACAAAACTGTAACACATTCCTCAGCCTCTGTTCCGTTCATACTGGGGAAAGAGCCGTTATCAAGTTGTAAGGAAGAGACATCAGCATGTGGTTTCAATCTTGATGACCTTATTTATGATGCTCTAGTAGCATGTATGGCACAGCACAGAAGAAAGGACTTCTACTTAACCCTAGGTGACTTCAAAGGCTGACAAAGTATTTTTTTGTTTAATGCAGAGACTACACAGCATTGTCAGCTATTCCTAGACAGGCACAGTATTTATTCTTCCCTTTTATCTTATTAAAACAGAACTCTCGCTACGCTATGTTATGGTAACAACTAACTGCTGAAATTCCAAGAGAGAAGCCCAGCCAGCCTGTCCTGCAGTAGTGCTGAATTGGGCAGCAGTGCAAATGCAAACTGAGTGCTGCACTTCACAAGGGCGATACATCGCTGTTACTAATGCGGCAATTAATAAACATATGGTAGGAAAAGTCTGAGACTCCTGCTGCCTCCAGTTTGTGGGCTAATTGTGTAGCATTTTGGGATACTAATTCAGATCAAGCAGTGAACTGGATAATTATTCTGTTGGCCTGATCCCATAAGTGGACAAATGTCATACAACACATAGCAGAGCAGTGGGGAACAAAATTAAACAAAATTACGGTGCAGTGAAGACAATCACAATCTTCAGAGCGAGAGCAGCAGATGCTCAGCACTCCAAAGAATTACACCAGTTATACCAATTGCCTTCCCAAATGGGAGCAGAGCAAACCTGGTGCAGGGCAGGGCGACTGAGCTCACCCGGCACAGTGCACTTGTAACAGAGCTGCAAGCACGGATAGGGAACACAGGCACACCTCGATGGCTTTTGGGTTTGCTGGCTGGACAGGTGGGTTGCCTGAGATCAGGAGCCCACGGCCCAGGCTTCCAGCATGTCAGATGTTTATATTTATTTGCAGTAAGCATTGATATATTCATCTATTTATTACTAGAAAGATTGGTTTTGGATTTTTTTTTTTTTTGTTGGGTTTATTTGATTTTTTTTTTACTTGCCGGTTTAGCTTAAGTGCATTAAAACCAAAGCTCTGCAGCAGTGGGTGATCACAGTAGGCACCTTTTCTGGAGAAAATACTACTTGCATTATCTATGCTTCAAAAGGATAAAGAAAGGACTTACAAAGCTATCTTATGCTATGATTACTGCTTTTGCACAAAGAATACAGAGGGATAAATGGCTGCTTCAGTTCAAGAACAGACAGAACTCCAGAAGTGCCTTGGGTACCTTCTCCCCAGGCACGTAACATTCTCCACTCAGAGAGGACACATACTCAGTGGCATTGCTAGTAGCATCACTCTCAAGGAACCACCGAAAATGATTCATTTTCCCTTGGTAATGCTAGACATTGTGAAGAAACGTACGATATTTCTTCAGTGTTCTGGTTGCATCACTTGCTGCTTTCAAGAAAATGCAAAGGAAGCCTTTCCTGGGTTGTTCATATAGACTGCAAACATTTCTTTGTAGATTATGTTGTTTTCAGGCTTATTTGCAAACATCAGCTACTTTGCAACTGAAACAGTTCTGTCCCTTTTACAGCTCTTTTGAAAGAGTTACAGGATTCACAAGATTCCTTTTTTTTTAATTGACTGAGCACACCTGAAAGATGGAGCAGGCATGTACCACCTTCAGAAATGTCTAACTTTCTGAAAGAAAGTGTCTTGATAAATTCATTCTTTCCCGTTATTCTTATATAAGCTCACATCACTACTGGAGAGACAGCAGTACGACTGAACGATACAGGTGGAGATGAGAGCTGACTCGGAGCAAAGCAGAACCGAGATGCTGATGGACAGACAAAAGCACTTTGAAGAGTGTGAGGTCTCTTGGCAGCATCCTGTTGCTGAGGACACAGAAGTTCAGTCAACTCCTGACTAATTCACAGCAAGGTCTCATGAAAACAGCAACCTGGAGCAGCAGTATCTCCTGCTACTGGTTAGCCTGGAAACTGTCCTGTGCTGGTGGGTGATGGTGTGGCTTTGGCTGTTATCTGTATTACTGAGAGGCGATATACCTAGGTACATGCCAGCTTGCAGTGAATATTGCAAATATCTTCTGAGCCACCACACTGTCCCCACTCTTCATGATCTTTTCAGAGAACACTGAATCACATACAAGGTCTTGTGTTATTCCTCCAAAACATTTGAGTCCAGAGAACTGAAAGGTTTGCCTTGATTTAGTTAAAATTGAAACATGACTGAAGCATCGCCCTTGCCTCAGACACCATGGCACACTCAATCGTGACTGTGTTCTTCCCTTAGGCTGGCTGCCTCGCTAGGGGATAAACGCTAGTTACTGGTCAAGACACTGCAGCATGTCAGCCGGTAACAAAAATTCTTGAAACGATAAATACAGGCTCACTTGACCGCAGTACTGTAAATCCAAGAACTTTCTACAGTTCCTAGTGCGCAACCACAGAGGCAGAGTACACTGGATAAGCCTGGTTAACTTCACCATAAAGAGAGATACTACAAAAGCCCCATGTTGAGACTTAGCAAGGGCTATGATTGCATTAAGAATGCTAATAAACAATAAGAAGAGATTATCGAAAATTGTGGCAAATAAAGAACTTTAAAGTGTCCAAAGTGACGTTTTGCAATAGGGGATGGCATGTAAACCTACGAAGTCCTACTTCATACTGAAGGTAGCAAGTTAATGAAAAGGAACTGCAACACTTTTTTCCCCACCTGAAAAAAGAAAATCAATCCCCCAAATTTACATCACAACACAGATAACTGTATTGCTTTTCCAATAAAAATTAAAACAGGATAGACTTATGAAAACAGAGTTCAGCTAAATCTTTTTAAGAAGGGACATAGTGGAGATACTATAAATTAGGAGGCACAACTTGCAGCAGAACCTTGAAAAGAGTATTTATTTTGTATAACTCCTGGTAAGAATGAGAGGGGAAAAAGCAGCACTATCTGAACTCCAGTTTGCTCCATGACCAGTGAGGCTGTGCAGCAGCTCCCTTCCCATCAGAGGGCAGCAGCTGCCTGCGAGTGCACGGCAGCTTCCCTCCATCATAGCTGTAACGCTGCCTTCAGAAACGGGCTGATAAAGCCGCTTCCTAAGCAAAATGATTGTTAATTTGGTTTAATGATCATCATTTGTAGAATCTTCAATCATTTACAATTCAATAACTTGCATAATGTCTATGTGCTGTTTCTGTCGTATCAAGACTGTATTTTTAATGATCTGCACAATGACGCAGCACAACCACCCTCAGATGATGCTCCAGACTGACTCACAATAATGTATCTAAGGAATCCAGTCCAACCTTTCCAACACTTTACCAAGTAATAGAAAATGATCTGTTGGATTTATTAAAGTACATCTGTTCTTAAAGAGCTCCTTCAGGAAGATGCACAGATCTATGTTTTTCCTCTAAAATGTTTCAGAGATGCACCAGGGGCAAGCAAGTGTAAGGCAGGACAGACATCTTCCTGTTTAGTTTTACAACAGTAAGACCCTGCTTACAAAGAGTCTTCATAAAGATGTGATGTAGAAGGGGTCTTCAGCACGCATCTAATTTTAATGACATTAAAACATGTGCCCAACGCTAGGCACATGGCAAAATGCTTTGCTGAGTTAGGATGGAAGTGCACATTTCAGAATTATCTTGCAGAGAAGTTCAACGGTTTATTTAGATGAGGTGCTGTAAATTCCCTGGTGATCCAGAGGAAAAAAAAAAAAAATCTGCATAAACCTGAAAGGGACCAGAGGGAGCAGCAGTACCTCTTTCACAAAACGTTCCTGTCCAGCCCGCTGCACAAGTACAGGCTCCGCTCACGTGGTCGCAGGCAGCTCCGTTCTGGCACTGACAGCTGGACTCGCAGCTTGGGCCAAAGCTTCCCTCGGGGCATCCTGCAGCAGAGGAATCAAAACCAGATGACAGGTTAATCCTGGAGCAGATCAGATATCAACAGGGAATATTTAGATACATGGGAATTCTTACTATTTGCAAAAGAAGAATGAAAGCATAATGGTAATGCCCTAAAACTGATGTGATGAAGCATTCTCCTTGGGGTCCAGTAAGCTGGGCTGTTTTTATTAAGGTCTATTTTAGAAAAATGCCAGGGTGTTGAAAGACTAATTTCTGCACAGAAAACTAATATAATCTGATAGTTGCAAAGCCTGCGACTTCACAGGTTCTGCTTGATGACACTTTTCACGCTGGTCTGGAATTGCTTACATGCACATCTCCTCTGGGACTTCATCAGCCAGGAGTGGGAAAGCTCTCAGCTTCTGCACCTCCTTTTGAGGCCCTATCCTCTGTTTTCCTGCAAATCCTCCTTCCCCAGTGAGCTGGAGAAAATATGAGATGTAGTGGCTTCGTTTGGAAAGCTCCAAACTGAAAGCTACATAGTTCACTTTCAGGCTCTGCTTTGAAAAATTCAAGTGAAAACATTACATCTGGGGGACAGATTAACAATTACATTTCCACAGCAGTTCATGTAAGGAGTTTTAAAAGATTTGCATGATACTCATCGTCGGAAGAAAGAAAACAACACTTGAGAGTGAAAATTATTTCTGCCAGGATTAGAGGAAAATCAATTAAGAATAGGGACAGCTGCCTAATTCACATTAGATATTTTGGACAGGCTGAAAGAGAGAGATATACTTGGGTAACACAATATTACAGGGCCTCAACTTAGGTTTGAAGATCTTTTGAACTCCCCTCTAAAGTTACATAGATTATTGCCAGATCTCTTTTAAAAGTGTATGACTTTAGTATTTACATCAACAAAGTGATTTTCAGGCAATCTGGAAAGAAACATAGAGAACAGAAAACAATGAGGATCCTCAAAGACAACTCTGTGTCTAGAATAAAGGGGTGGGTTTGGTGCTGCCTGTTTGGTACCGTAGGTGGGCAGTGATGGGAGCTGGTGTGAGTTCAGCTGCTCCCGCAGCTTAGTGACTCTCTACTTACTGGAGCCAAGCCCTGGGTCTCTTACAGAGGCTCCAGAGGTTGGGACAGGAGACAGAAGGATTGCAAGGTACCTTAAGTATTCCTTTGCTTTCAATCATCTGTGTCGGAAAATGGGCTGTTGTTCAAATGTGACGTTGTTTGAATATATTTTTTCCCAGGGTTGAACAGTGCAAAATCCCATTTGCATCACCCAAAGCTGCAGATCACCGTGCATCATGGCTCCTACGCTAGTGCAGTGAGTAAATACATTGAAGTGTACTTGTGCCTTAAAAGCTTGATCCTCCTCAATGTTTCTCACTTGAAATTTCAGAGTCCAGAGGATCTGTGCAAGGAAAACAGTATTCCAGTGCAGTAATAGGTGTGGGGCTCTCAGATGAGCTTTTTTCAAGCTGTCGTTTAGCCTACAGCTGAGACTTTCAAGGTGATGGCAACGGGTCAGTACACTTCACAAATGATTTTGCAGTCCACATCACAGAGAATCTGCCCCCTGCTCAAGCAGGCGCAGGCTGCTGCAGTGCATGCCGAGATACATCCATCCCGCCGGAGAACCTGAGATGCCTGCAAAGGCACAAAGAGCCCGACCTGCAGCAAGATGCTAGAGAAGCCTCTGGAGCAGAGGAACTTTCCAGGGATAGTAAATGTCTTGCTTCCAAGGTAGCAC
>NW_010126193.1:4177-31463 GCF_000699245.1 Pterocles gutturalis | reverse complement strand
AGGGAAAGATTATGGCTTTCGTAATCTTGCACCCACACACATATATATGCTTTTTTGCTACTTCTATATATCTGTACATTTTATATGTATACACACACACAAGTAAAGTGTGGGCAAAAAGCAGACTGAATAAAACAGAAAACCTATGGACAGAACATTAGGGGTTACCAGATGTTTTGTCAGTGGGAATGGCTTCACTGATTGCCTTGCCAGAGAAGATGACAACCAGCTACTTGGCCACTTTCTGTCCACAGAGATTCTGTTTTGAGAGAGGCCAAGAGCGAAAGAGAAGTGGAGCTGGCAGCTCCTTCTCTGGGAACTGGTCTTCCCACTGACTGTCCTTCCATTCCCTCTGTGCCAACAGCAACAACAGCTGTAAGATCAACTTTCCAGGGTTTTTGTCTTAGGTCACAATTCCAGATTAATTGTTTTGACATTTCTGTGTGACACCAGCAGTTAATTCTGCCTATGCTACTGGGACTCCGGTAGCCACATCTGTGCTACTGTAAGATTGCTGAACTAATAGATGAAGTATTTATTTTAGTTAACATAAATATAATCGATAAATAATAACAACAACAACAGCAGCTTAACTATGCAACTTATTGCCATAGGATGAAGTGGATAACAAATGTTTGCATGGAATCAAAAAGGAAATAGGCACATTAATTGGAGAAAAAAATCAAGGTTGTATTAAATACAGAGCTATTGCTTCCATATCAAGAAGCTCCTGAGTGACAAATTGATGAAAACTCGGGAAACATACCAGAAATTTTCCATATGCCTGTTTTTATCCTCCTAAGGCATCTGCCTCTGTTAGAGACAGATTAGTGGAGATCATGGGCCTCTGATAAGACCATTGCACGTTTATGTTGTTAATAAATAGAGGACCCTAAATCTTCCTGATTTTTCCTCTGTTACGCACACATGAAGCATTTCTATATGCCTGGCCTTAAAAAAAAGATTTATCAAGAAAAAATGTGGACCTAAAACATGGCAGGGGGGTTGCAACTAGATGATCTTTAAGGTCCCTTCTAAACCAAACATTCTGTGATTCTGTTATCCTATGACAAATAAAACCAATATGGAAACTTTTATGGCACAAACCAAGTATACATCAATCTTACCACTCACACGAGGTCTTAACGTTAAAAATAGCTGTTGAGTCCAAAACAAGTCTGAAAATAACTTTTCTGGAATCCAGATTAGGGAAATTATCTAACCCAAATGAAACCTGAGCGCCCTGCAATGCGCTGGGCAGACCGGAGGCAGAACACCCTGGAGAGCTTCCGAGAGGGAATTATCAGGAAAAATAATTTCCGGTCTTGCAAATTCCCAGTGTTGACGAAGTGGCAACTTACTGGATTCGCAGTGTTTCCCAGTGAATCCTGGCTCACAGAAGCAAGCGCCGGTGACCGGATCACAGCTACTGTCACTGTTATTGCAGACACACGTGTTTTCACAGCGCTGTCCCCAATGGCCACTATTGCAGGCTGCAACGTAAAATGGTATTTACATTGAGAATTGACTTTGAGCTCGCCTAATGGATTATTTTACATCTAAAGGAGAGAACAGAAAAGATGCAAAATAGACCCTTTTGACACAGGAGCTCTGGACTAGGCTCTCAGCTGCAGCATGGGGCACAAAGCAATGGAAATAAATACAATTTTGGACTATTTATTTCAGCTGAAAATAGGCAGATATTATGCCATCTACATAAAGCTAATCATTTATAGTCAATCCATATCAATCAATCCATGGTCACAAATGCATAATTTCATGGAAATAAAATATCAGCTACTGACTCACTTAGCAAAAACCTGCATAACCAGAATAGCTAATAAGTAAAACAAGACAGATTTGTGAGCATCCTCTATATTTTCCTCAAAATACTGGGAAATGCAACAGGGCCAGACAAATCTCAGAGTCTTTGTTAAAGCAACTTATTCTAAAAATCACATAACAGTGACACGATTACGACAATGTACCACAGCATCTCTTCCCTTTCTTGTAAGGATATAGATGAAAGTGCTAATTAGGGCAACAGAAACCTGCTTTTGGAGTTGGGCATCTGTTTCATGCCTGGTCTGCAACAGGCGAAGAGCTGCCATCCTGAGACATCTCTGCAAAACAACTTTTCTCATATCTTTTCCTGAATAGTAAGACAAGCTTTTCTTTGCCATGGTCTCTTGATTCTTTAGACAGCCTAGGGAGTTACGGAAAGCCATCTAAATGGCTCTACACATTACCGGCTGGTTTGATTTTTAAAATATGCATATTGGTGGAAAGTTCAGATTTTCCCAGAGGTTTCTTCAGTACTGAGCTTGAGAATCCAGGTCCAAAACTTACTGCTGTCAACACCGGCAACTGGTTTATATGATTTTATGTGTTTAAGACCAAGTTTAGAAAGAGGTTTGTATTCTGTTGGCTTTTTGCAAGAGGGATCAGAATGAATCAAGCAGAAAAGACACGAAACAGGAAAAGGAAAGAATAAAGCAAGATGGCTTAACATTTATATGGTGCTATCCAAAAAAAGGCAAATCTGCACTCTTACATGGCTATCAATATGGAGAGCGATGCTAGAGTCAACAGAAGGATCCTCTGCTCTTCCAGAGAACAGAATTTCTCCCAGCACTTATATTCACAAGTTAAGAAGTGACCTTAAGACACATGACTGTACATGCCACTCACTTGTTGAATAAATCTCCCCAAAACAAAATGAAAAATTGAGAATTAATCTTTAAACTAATCTGCAGAGAAAATGAAAAACAAATCTGTCTGTCAGTCAAAATGCTGACAGGACAGATGGTATTGGGCAAAAGGATCTATAGTGTTGAAGTAAGAGCTTATATCAATACTTTGCGCTTCATCAGCCATCTATTTCAATACTTTGAACCTAGATAATTAAGGATTATAACCACCCAGGCTGTGCAACCCATAAACACACAATTTCAGAAGCAATAAGATTAGCAAAAGTATATTAAAAAACTGTAATAGACTAAGAACAAACAGAGCTGGTTCTTACATTTGCAGTTAAGTCCCTGGGAGATACTGTGTGCCCTGTGGAACAAATACGCATTTGACTTACGGTGTTTGCAGTCAGGACCAGTCCAGCCAGGGGAACATGTGCACTCTCCAGTGACATGGTGACACTGAGCACTGCTGCTACAGCTGCATAACAGCAGGCAGTTTTGTCCGTAGTAACCATCAGGGCAGGCTGTAAACAGATGAACAGACTGCAACTTCACCTAGATAATAATTCAGGCACGGACTGATCTTTTCAAACAAGACAGCAACAGCTTGCCCCCTTAAACATGCATTATCTGAATCCAGAAATCAAAACAGTAAAATGAAAGAAACATCTGTAATTTGTATACTAGGTGTCTGGGGCTGAGTCCTGTAGAGGGGGAATAGCTTGAGTGACTTTTGGGTACTTCTGCACGTTAGGATCAATCAGTGGAAGGAAAAAAGTGTGCTAAGCACAGCTTTGTCAAAAGCTATTTTGCTACTAACAAGGAGAAAAAAATATGCCACCAGTGAGGTCTTGCATGAAGCAGTCCTGCCCCGAGAGCCTGTCTATACTGCCAGCACGACAGCCATACCCAAGCAGCCTTTAATACCAATACACTGGGTATGGACTCATGCCCTGGTAGCAGAGGCCAGTTGCTTGAGCATATTCTCATGGTCTGTGGTGGATCTGCAGAGTTAGCACTGATACTACTCCTTTGTCCTCACTACTATTTGATCCCAAGATCCTAAATTACATACATCTAGGAGTGTTGCTGCAAACCTAACCCAAGAGTGATGCTATATGGGCCAATTGGTCAGCACCTCTCACCAAGCAACCAGGATTGTAACGTAAGTATTGTGGCTATTAAACTTTGTATTTCTAAGTAAATATTGCCATAAATTAAGTCTAATGATAACATTGATTTGCAATGCAATTTAGCTGGTCATCTGCATTTATCTGCAATCTCCCTCTGGAAAATCCTGTCAAATCCAATCTGGAGAATTCCCGAAGTCGAAGGATACTTTATCTTGGATCAGCGTGTCTAATGTAACAAGCACCTAACAAAACAGCAAGAAGATAGATATCAAACCATAACCTGAATTTTTAAACCAACTTTCTTTTCACAGGGAAGGCTGATGTGAGGACTTACGCGCAGAGCAGGATGCCCCGGTGTAGCCAGGGGGACAGTCGCAGGCTCCAGTTTCTCTGTTGCACTGGCCCCCGTTGGCACAGGGCTCACAGAAGGACTGGCAGTCTGGTCCCCACCGGTCGGCTGGGCAAGCTAGGAAAGAAAGCACCCGATATGCTCCCAGTGCCATTTTCTGTTTCAAGGCTACTATAGATTTCTGCTGTTACCTCGAAGAATTTAAAAGAAATAGCAAAAACTAAGCTGGATAAAGGATTGTTATATTACGTCTATAGACATATAGCGCTTTCACAGTAACCTTCTGAAAGAGTCAACACGCCTCTGTACTGCAGCACAGAACACATCTAAAGAGAGAACCAAAGGCTCTCCTCCAACCCCTGTTGCTGTGTGTCTGGTTTTTTGGTTTGGTTTCTGATACAGTAACATCAGGAATATTTGGACATATCTGAAAAATTAACCACTGCACTCAGCAAAGGAAACCTGCCATGGACAATAATCAGCAGCCAGATGTAGGAGGGAAGGGCTGCTGTTGTACTTCTGGTGGCCCGAGTGGGGGTCAGGATGGTCATACAGTCCAGAAGGACTGGACGTGAGGTCAGCTTCACCTCCTTCGCCAGGTTCCTGCTCTGCAGAGCAGTGAGTCACAACCTAGGTCGGTCCACCCTGGGCAGATGCTCCTCAGGTGTGCAACAGCCAGAGCTCTGCAGGTGGAAGAGGGCCATCCCACGGCCCCTTGGCAGTTCAGTGTCCCTGAGGCTTTTTTTCATCTCTTTACTTAATTACCCACAATAATGCTCTCCATTTAATTCGTTTCTCTGTGCCGGGTCCCTCACTTGCTGCTTCAACAATAGCTGTATTTGGCTATGGCCCTTCGACAGCTTCTGAGGCACGTTGTGTGCACATGGCGGCATGGTCCTGAGCTCTGCTCTGGGACTCAGAGCTGCTGCAATGCCCTGGTGTTGCTGCCCAACTTGTATAGACCCAGCCCAGGATACAAATCACTATTATTAATTGGAGCAGAGAGACAGGTCAAGGTAACTGAATCACATCCCCTCCTTTCAAACGACCCCATGTGATGGATGTCATATCTTCTGCACCAAGGATTATCCTTTACCCATCCTGCAAATGAAGCCTATTGCGCTGCAGCAGTTTGGGTGGGAAACAGAATAATTCCGCTTCTTATCATGTCTGTCAAAACAAGACACTCACCACCATAGCCCAGCACCAAACGCACCTTGCTCACACGTAGCACCAGTCTTCCCAGCTGGGCACATGCACTGCCCCGTCTTCGGGTCGCACGGTGCTTCCCTGCAGCTGCACCTCTGCTGGCAGTTCACCCCGAAGCTCCCAGGTGGACAAGCTGCTCAAAAGAAACCCAAAGACATGGTTAGTATAAAGAAGCATTACGATTAAGAGGCAGCACCATGAGCAATTTTAAACTGAGCCGTGCTGGTAGCAAGTGATCTTTATTAGCATCAGCGTCTCAGCGACCCGTGGTCTGTAATTTACCGCAACAGAACTCTAGAAAATCTGTGCCTGAAGCTTTAAAAGGAACTACAGTTACCTGGATAAACATTAGTTTTACTAACTGGCCTCAGCCTTGTGCCTCGACCTTTGGAAGCAGAGTGACACAGGCTCCAAATATCAGTTTGGCTTCCGTGGGGAACTGCTAACCAGAATCAACAACAAATGTACCTTTTCTTTGCAACTTTTATATCTGAACATAAGTTTCCTGACCAAGCTTTCCCATCCAAAGTGTACCTCCCAGGGAAACATGCAGTGAGTACCTACATAAATGGCATTTTTCTCCATGAAACCCAGGTGGGCATGGATGCTTGCAGACTCCTGTCTCATGATCACACAAAACATCAGGAGGACAGTCGCACCTCAATTTGCAACCAGCCCCATAAAAGCCAGGTGTGCACTCTGGAAAATGTAAGTAGGCACAAAAACGTATAAGAAGAAGGAAGAGTTAAGAAAATTGAACAAAAGTCAGAAAATAATTTGGCAGAAATTTGCAGAAAATCTATTATAATGAACATTTTAGAGCTGCCGATACCCAACTGTAAATGCTTATTGAACACTTGCATGGACATTTCAAAGAGGTTACTGCTTAAATACAACCCAGAAACAGAGTGGCAGAATACTTCAGGATATATTCAATTACAGCCATTACAGAATTACTCTTCTTATCTGTCTGCACCTTCTGCTGCTCTCTGCCTTGGTGCAAAGCCAGTGCTGGGTGAGGGATGCTCTCCCCCAGAACTGAGCACGTCACCATGAACGCTAAAGATATTAAACATCATCATCACTATTCTTCTCCCCCCAGAACTAATGTCATAAATCCGACACGTTCCTGCCTGCCCAGAGAGGAATCTGAAGGGAAAATCTTTATTGTGTTACTCCATTACTGTCTGGAGAGGGCTACTGAGACATGCAAACATGAATGCGGAATACAATTCTCTTTGAACTACTCCCAAAAAACTACAAAGAATAAGTTGAATTCAAAGCCCTGCAACTCTGAAGGGAAAGCAGCATTACCAAAACCATTTACAAATAATGCTGCTGCCATAAAGCACAGGTTTTGTTACTTATTTACTGCCTGTGTGAAAAAAGGGAAGAACAAAAGTGAAAACTCCCACAGTCTTCATTATTTAGGGTTGTATTAGAACTGTTGTCATTTGATCAGGCTAAAACTCCTGCATTTTTAAGCTGTATTCCCCTTGATGTCCCTCTAAGCTCTGTGATATCAGGGCACTCATGGAGTTTGCTGCATGAAAAACCACAGACAAAATAATTAGCAGAATATGAATATATTAGTGCCAGCAGCAGCCAAACAAAGCAAATGGGAGGAAGAATGAGAAATAATGCTGGGACAAAGGAATAAGCAAACACATTGAATCTGTCTTTCTATTATACCTTTCTGGCACTTTTTGCCGTGATAACCAGGCTTGCAGGTGCAAGTCCCGTTCCTGGCGCTGCATTCCAGCGTGTGCTCCTTCACGCACTGACACTCCTCCGAGCAGCCAGCTCCGAAGGCCCACCTGGGACAGGCTGCAGCCAGATGAAAAGGAATCATTAGCTCTGTAATTATGCATGAGGTCTTCGAAACTGCACACTGCTGCAGAAGGCAACTGCTGCAGAAAGCAAAACGTGTGTACTTTCAGCAAATACATCCACGTTCCTATGACAGTGCCTATTAATGTGTGGGCGTGTAAAATATTGCTTGAAATGAAATTAATTATTTAATATAGAAATCATGTAAACTATATGTTGTGAATGAAGATCTGGCAAGAAGCAGAAAGGTTTCAAAGCAAATTTAGTTAAGTTTCTGAATGAAAAATATTTGGATCCACTCCAAGACAAAAACTTTCATTAAAACAAAAAAAAAAAGCAAAAAAACCCAATTTTCCGTCTTGGATAGATTTTATGAACAAAACCCATAAGTGCAAAGGAACTTGACCATCTATTTTGTAACATTGTTGTTTCGAACCTTTTCATTCCCATTCAACATCTTGCCCTCATCCTGCCCCAGCCATCCCTGCTCCTCAGTTCCCACTCTAACCGTACCAGCAGCCACTAACTAGCTCCAACCAGATTTTAACCTCATCAACACTCTTAATGTTAACCTGCCCATCCCAAGCCAACCCAACCCAACCTATAGTCCTCACCTTTGTGCATCAGTAAATCTCAGTCCTTACAGCAAAGATTAATTGCTAGAGGAAAAGATTAATGAAGCTTCTGGGGCTTCTCAGCACATGTCAAAAGTCATCTCCTCCTGCTGCTCCCAGCTCATTGCAGAACCCAAACCCTTGCTTATTTTATACGCAATACAGAACCTTTTTAAGACTGTTATGTGTGTGTTAAATAAGCAGATCATAAAAATTCTGGGGACTTACTAAGATGGCAGAAGCGCCCGTAGAGCCCGGGGTCGCACAGGCAGGCTCCATAGAGTCTGTGGCAATAGCCGTTGTTGGCGCAGTTGCACGGTTTGTTACAGTTCTTCCCAAAGAGGCCTTTGGGGCAACCTTTGGAGTGCAGAAACACAGCAAGGCATCAGCTGCCGAGTATTAAAACATCAACACCAAATCAGCTCTCTTTTAGTTGACACTACAGAAAAGACCACGCTGGTGTGTCACTGACCTGGGGCTCTGGGCAGTCCATCCTTACAAGGCACTCTTTCTCTCACCCTCTGTCTTGCCGATTATTTAAACAAAAACAACTGCAAGGGATTTCGCCCGGTTACAGTACGTCTTGCAGAATGGAAACTGTTCTCATTTCATAGAATCATAGATTAGAGTTGGAAGGGACCATGGAGGTTATCTAGTCCAACCCCTGGCAGTAAGCAAGGACATCTTCCACTACATCAGGTTGCCCAGAGCCCCATCCAACCTGACCTGGGGTTGGTCCATTTGGGTCCCTAAGATTTACTCCACACAACTACATCTAGATAGAAACAAGGGGAAAGAAGCAGCCGTGAGACGAGGGAGCCGTACCATCTTCACAGAGCTTGCCATGCACGCCGGGCGGGCAGCGGCACTGCCCCGTCACGGGGTCGCAGGAGCCTCCATTCTGGCACTTGCAAACGCTGGCACAGCCTCTGCCGTATGTCCCAGGAGAGCAAGCTGTAGAGAAAGCAGGGAAGAAGGATGGGCCAAGCCATCCTTTCCCTCTGCTGGAAATTAAGAGAAATAAGACTCCAGTCATCAAAATCCAGCAAGGAAGGAGTCCCTTTAGTCAAGCAGGTGCTAAACAAAGTCATGTTCTTTCTATACAAGGTAATACACATCCACCTAATATTCAGTAGGCAATTTGAAAAGGACACCTGAATTAAGCAAGCTTACTTATGTGAAGTAGCATGTGATGTATTCAAATTCTCCCTTGCATATGCTCCCTTCCACACAAGGCATGAGGCTCAAAAAACATTGCCTATGAAGTACAAAGCTTAACAATCGGAGCACAGTTTTGAATATTTGGAGATTACTATTTTTAAACATTTTTTTCCCTCACAAATACTATTATAAAAATAACACTGTTTTTGTAACATAGTCTCTTAAATTCCCCAGATGATGATGGCAGAAATGGATCCACAACAGCACAGGATTCTTTCCTAAAGCCCTCATCATTCCAGAGCAAAAGAAATTGTGAGATGAAGCCTTGCTCCACTGTGCACAGTCCAAGCAAGCTGACTAAATACAGTTGCTGGAGTCATCTGACTTAACTGACGTTTTATCAATGTACATTAAGAAACTTGACATTTCACATCAATTTTCATTTGGCTTCTTTGATGCATTATTACAGAAATTTAGTTCCACTTTTCTCAACTGTTTAGCTTGCCCTAAACCCATGAACTATGCTGTATATTAAGAAAAGGAGAGAAAAGAGTGAAAGCAATCACAGGTGGCTAATTCATATAGATGATATATTGTATTTATCACTATCAATGCCTACTTCCATCAGACTGCAGGTTTGGCTCAACAACACAGTCCCATTAAAGTTCTTTAAATTCCAGAAGTGAATTCCACCAGATTACAGGCATGGATATCTACTGTAAATATAGAGCAAAAATTTTATTATTATTATTTATGAAGTGAACTAAAGAATTTGTATCCTATCTTGAATTTTTTATAATCTATCCTGAACCACTCGAGCACCATGAATAGAAGGAAGAATTTCATAACTTGATAGCTTCAACTGTCTGAAGAAAACTAGAAATTATAATTTTTATCCTCTTTATTCCTATTCTTGCAGCTCTCCCCAGTGTTCACAAACCAAACCTACAATCAGTCTCCTAAAATAACTACGTGCAAGCTGTTGGCTTCAATCATGTGCTGTTTCCTTCCATATTTCTGTCCTTGTGATGATGCCTCCTATGCAATCTTCATGGCGATTAACCTGAAGATTGCTGTCTACCGATGCTAAGTAATAATTCTTCATCACCTATTTGTCTCATCAGTGACAGCACAGACTTTTTGAGCATGATGGGCCATCACGCCATAGACCGTGAAACGGAGGGACCCATCTCAAATGCCCAGAGACTGCTGTGTGAAGTCTTAGACAAGCAACACAAGTTTTGCTGAACTGCAGATGAAGAACAGTGCGTGGTAAGAAATTGCCACTCTGTCTTTCCAGTTGGTTTTGACAAATATTTTTGAACCAGAGAGATCTTCTCCCCGGAGGCAGGAACAAGAAGAGTACAAAGCTATTACAAAGGGCACTGGCTAACTTGGCAAGAGAATTCTAAAAAATACAATTTCCAATATTAAAAATTAATCATCCCAAGAAACGTATGCTAATAAGTAAGAGAATGATAAAAAAAAAAATGAGGCCCAAGTTCACCATCACAAGAAGGAGGGAAAAAAAAAAGCAACATCTTGGGATGCTATAAAGGAAAAATCAACTTTAGCATCTATATCCACCCAGATTGTCACACCACCTGCCAGGACAGACTCCTGCAAGTCAGCGAGGCAAGACATGCAGCAAAGCATGGCAGGCAAACCTTGTCACTTCTCAGCAACAGAGCAAATAGGAATGAACACCAACACAAATACCCAGGGAAGGGGTACTGTGCTGTACTGGAGGGCAGAGACCTCGCTGTTTGAG
This sequence comes from Pterocles gutturalis, assembly GCF_000699245.1. Taxonomy (NCBI): domain Eukaryota; kingdom Metazoa; phylum Chordata; class Aves; order Pterocliformes; family Pteroclidae; genus Pterocles; species Pterocles gutturalis. The sequence goes on along the minus strand of NW_010126193.1, from coordinate 20,703 downwards.
GTATCCTTTAGCATCCCTTGCAGTTTCTATTTAATGTTACCCGTTACAATAAACTTTGGATCTGTCTATGAGGCAGCTGTGCTCCTTAGAGAGCTTTACAGATTAAAAGTACAACAGGCTATTCCTATTTCCTATCTGCAGTGTCACAGCACTAGGACAAAGTCCCCCCTTTCAAACACGCTGTACTCACTTTCGTTACAGATAATACCAGTCCACCCAGGGGAGCAAACGCAGCCGCTGTGTTCACTGTTACATCTGCCTCCGTTCAGACAATCCTCACAGCTCAAGCTGCAGTCATTGCCAAAAGTGTTATCAAGGCAAACTGAAATGAAAGAAATATAGAAGCTTTATAGAGCATCCAGATAAAATACTTTCACAAGCTCTTGCCTAACATTCCAGATGCACAAGTATAAAAAGGGACCTGCACAACACTGACAGACTGGAAAAAAAGTGTTCACATTGTTAGCGTTGGTGTTGGTAGTAGTTCAAATATCACCGAGTCATCCCAAATGGAGATTCTCAAATGTTCCTCTTCAAATTTTAGAGTCCAAAAGGAAGCTGTGACTTTAGCTGGAATTTACTCCTTTAAATGCTGTAATTCTCCATCAAGGAGCACTTTAAACTACTTTTAAGAGCAAATATTTTGCCTTCAGAAAAAGTGAATTTGCACCTAATGCTTAATAATACTGTATATAATCAAAAGTATTGCTTGGGAGAGAATCTCCTTTTCTCCTTGCTAGGCTCTCCTTTTTGTTCTTCTGTTGCAGCAGGTGGATGCGTTGCTATTCAAGCACAGTCCAGTGATATTTTCAACAGCCTAGTTTGAGTGTCATTGTGGGAAAACAAAGCATAATACACATTTATCACTTTTTTTCTTCATGGATATGAAAAAAGGGATAGTTTATATGGGAAACCTCATATGAAAATGCATTCCTCCCCCACCTTCTTTTTCCCCCCCATGCACTCGAATACCAGCACACGCAAGTGCACCCTCAGGTTCTCTCTTTGTGGGGTCTATTGAGAAAGACCCAGAACATAAATGTCATTCCCTGCTAAAATATCTCATTGACATTAAGAGCCTACCCACACAGCCAGTTTATTGCCTTCGAGGCTTTATGGCTGTGGCTGGAGACCCTTTTGGAAGGGGATTTTGAACAACACCTGAAAGCGAGCTGGCAGGTTATTTCAACTAACAGTGCTGGTTTGCTTCTCATCAGGAATTTTCTATATGAGGCCAGATTTCCTCTAGGTCTCAGCACCCAACTGTTCCTTTTTCCGAAGCTGAACAAATGCCCAAGCTTTCAGGGACGTTCAGAATCTCAGTGTTCCCACTTGGAACGGGTTACAAACTCATACTTCAGGAGAAGAACACGGATTGCCATTAAAAACGTCATGCTTCTACACTAAAAAGTCATTCAAGCTATAGAAAATACTTAATTACTTGTACCAGCTTATTGTTAAAGCATGGGGTTTTTATAGTATAGATAGCTGCACAAAAATAAGTCTGAAAGTATAAGGAATAAATTAATATTTGGGAGGTAAAAGAACTCACTAAGCCATAAAGTTTTTCATTTCTCCATCACCTTTTCCTACGAACCATCACGTGCTACAAAGCCTCAGCTTTAGAAGTGCAGATGCTCAGCTATGACTGATAACACTCAAATTCATGTGGCTAAATATAAATAAAACATGCAAAAAACTGGTCAATAAATATTTGATTGTGGTTTCTAGGCCTGATAATTTTGCCTGTGGTTATCTCATTTATTATTTCCCCAATCGGTTATCAGTGTCGTCAAGTCCGGCTGGATGCTATGTGATTTGGGAGGTTTTAACAGTTTTGTTCATAAAAAGAAGTTAATTTTTTATTACAGCCAAGACCAGTTCCTGATTTTTGCCTGTAGGGCACAGTCCTCGGATGAGTAATTAGAGCTCATATAAAAATCACAGGACATACATAACAAAAATAAGCAATCTCATTCCTCCCTGGGCACCCACCAGCACATGCTGCACTCATCAGAAAGCAAGCACCGGGTTTCAACTCGCAATACTATTTAAGTGGTGAAGTTTACACCTATGGGTGGAAAGACTGAAGTAATGCAAAGTCCAGGTGGGGTGCAGAGCTGCTTTGCACCCACTCCTGTGCCTCTGCATGTTCACAGTTGTGCCAAGCCCTCTGCCTGAGCTCTAAGTGGATGGGTCTGTGCTTTTCCTGGAGAACACGCCCAAAGCATCACAAGGGATCTGAATCTCCAGAAGGTCCTCCATCCCTCCGCCCCTCCACTGCCCCAAACTAAGGACACACATATCTTAAGCAAAAATCCCTGCAATTATTGCAAAAGGCCTTGTGCACAGGCACCGTGCCCTCACACCCCTCTTTCCTAGCTCCAGGAGAAAGGGAGCGTTTCCCAAAGGCTTGTTCTCAGTAGAGCAGCTTTGGCGGACTTTTGTGCATTGCAGGAACCCACACAATCCTCTCGCCCCCGGAATGAAGAGGATCTCTTTGTTGCCTCCGGGGCTTTGTGCAGACACCCTGTTTTCCCAAGAAGCCCCCCACCCCTTGCTTGCTGCACCACTCACTTTTCCCCTGCCGCCCTCCGCAGCCCTCCCCACCACATCCAGGCAGCAGCATCTGCAACCAAGGAGCCTCCCTGTTCCCAAAACATGTTCCATTTGGAATGGGACATGTGGCAATGTCTCCTCCCTGCTGGTGTAGGGGACAGGCAGAAAGCAGGATTGATGCCCACCCCTCCTCTGCTCCTCCTGACAGCTTTAACCCAGCCAGCCCAGCATCACTCTTGCCCCGAATCCTCTTTCCAAGATTATTTCCCCCATTTGCTGTGACAGTTAAAAGCAATGCTTGTTCACTCACCGACCCTGTGCACCAGGCTGAGCTCTCCTCGCAGGTCTTCATCATCATAGAGGGAACTGAGCGCATAGCGAAGGAGCTGGGGGGGACCTCGGAACTGCAGCCCTGGAGCCCCTGCCAACCCTGCTGCCTCCTCCGCATCCGCGTCCTCCCCACCTAGGGCTGACACACACAGTGCCATCAGGAGCTGGTCCAAGTCTTCCTCTGTGACACTTTCCTCTCATTTACTTTTTTTTTTTTATTATGCTGGTAGATTTTCCAGTTACACCCCTGTGCAGTCTGCACAGCAGTCACAGCTGATTCATTTTCTGATCTTTATACAGAGTTTCTGCTATCCAGAAAAAAGATAAAAGGGTGGGGGGGAAAAAAAAAATTCCCTTCCCTTTCCTTTCTTCTGGAGGTAAACTCCGGTCCTGGAGAGTCCAAAAAAAATTAAATGGAGAGTTTAATTTTCCTCAGTTGAAGTTTGAGATTATTTTTAGCTAATGAAGGTCATTACTCTAGCTCATTTTGGAGATGACAAATGTAGAGTGAGCCTGGCTGTCCAATTTATTTTCAGAAAAACTAGAATTTGAGCTTTAAAAGGATGGGAAATCAGTTGGCTTTCTTTTTGGAGTTGGTTAAAATATCAAGCTCTGTGCAAGATTTAGCAGGTTCTAAATTTGGTTATAAAATTAAGTTGCCAGGCTAAACTCTACTGGTGATTCTGGATTTCTGCCAGCCTAACGCCACTGACTTTAGTGGAAAACTTGCCTTCGTTCATCAAAGCAGAACCTGGCTACCTTTTTTCCACAGGATGTTAAACTTCATCAAATAGTGCAAGAAAACTGTCAAAATAGTATTTATTTCTAAAACACAAGGTTTACGTTTTCAAACATGTCCAAGGGATTTAAGCATTCATCTCCCATTAATCTTTGTCAAAACCCATTACTTGAAGATGAATTTGGGATCCTCATGTTGCACATAGCTCTACCCTGGCCACATCTAGAGATGGCTCAAGTTGGGCTCCCAAAGATCCCAGGATCTGTGAAAATCTCAGTTGAATTCACACTGTAAATCAGTGGGAAATACTCAATGACCTTCAAGATACAAAAATAACTTACCGACGCAGGACCGCCTGTTAACACCAAGGCTGTAACCCTCCTTACACGCACATTCGTACGACCCCAGAGAATTAACACAGGAATGGTCGCAGTTGCCATTATCAAGATGACATTCATCCACATCTAGAAAAAACAGATATAAATGTTGATTAGGTGCAAGTACCTCTCCTTGTGGCTGACTGCATCTGAAAAATTATTCTGCACATAAGAACACCTGATTGTCTTAGTACTTTGGGGCTCTCCGTTTCTCATTAGTATTGGAGATATTAAAACATTTCAGGGCAACGTTGAATGGATTATTTCACCTATGTTTTTCTCTCAAGTGAAAACAGCTGCTTTAAGCTGTTAAATTCAGTTGATCCCTTGGTTATTTAGAGGGCTCTCCTTTTGTAGAATAGTCTTTAACACACATCAATACACAGCATCCACGGAGAGAGGAGGAAAAATTCCTCTCTACTGCCTCATCTCCCACAGCCCCACTTCTCCATGACGAAAGCTGGGTTATTATTGTATTCCAGCCTCATAAAGTAGAAACTATACATTTGCAAACCTTAGCAGCAAAGCTGGCATATGGTCACAGATTCTCTTATTAGGGAAGTGTCCACAAAGCCACGGGATGAGCTCTGACAGCATTTCTTCCTCCCACTGATGTGTTTAGTTAAACCAAGCCACCGGCCTCAAAGGACTCACCGTCACAGGAGCAGCCATCGGCGTTCAGCTGGAACCCCGCCTTGCAGGCACACTCGTAGCCGCCCACATAGTTGATGCAGAACTGGGAGCAGCAGGACTCTCCGGTCTCACACTCGTCCAGCTCTGAAAGGAAGGGGCAGCTCGTTCAGCCCTCGGACACAGTCTGAGCTGCTGCCATGGTTTTGTACTTTTCAGCACACGCCTTTCTACATCTTCCTCTCCCTTCACCTACGTAAAACACTGAGTCCTGACAGCAGCTGTCTTCTACTTTCTTCCACATCACCTAATACCCTTTTTTTCCCATCTTTTTTGCAAGCTTTAGCTACCACAAGGTGACCTACAAAACAGACAACGATTAGGTCTCACCTGCCGACAAATACCATCTATGTACTATTAATCTACACTTAACCATTTGGATTTTTTTACATTCAACCTTATTCAATGCAAGCTAACAGTGAAACAACGTTCTAATCCAACAACACATTTGCCGGCCATCAGCAGCCTGCTATATGAAATTGTAGTTTTTGATAACTAACTGCCCATTGCCTTATCCTGCCCTGCATCCATCCGGAAATTGGTATCGTTGACACCACTGTTGTGGTGATGAGATAGGAGAATCGAGCTGTTATCTTTTCACTGCAGGCTTTCAGCTGATCTCAGCCCTCGCAGCCTGCTGAGCAGGTCGGTGGCCGTTCAAGGGCCACCTTGTCAATGCTGAGTCTGCAAAAGGCTTTTGAACGTTACTCCAGACGAGCAGCCGCAGATGGGAAAGGTCAGTGTCTCAATTAACCTTGGAAGGAGTACCAATGTTATCAGGAAACACCGACAGGAGAAAGAGGAGAAAGAAAATGTAATTAATCAATGGAGGTGAGGAGGTCAGCATAAAAATGATTAATGCAGGTTATTTGAACAGGGAGTGTTCTCCAGAGCTGTCACAAGCTGAGCTCCTCTGTGGTATGTTAGCCAATGCCTTGCTCTGGGGTCCAGCAACAGCCTCTTGTCTGGGTAGAAATGTGAAATGTGTGTCCAACAAAAAGGAGATTTTTGCTGTGAAGAACAGCTTTTCATGTCCCCAGCTTTGGCAAACCCTTCCCCTGCACTCTCACTCCCCTCGCTGTGTCCAGAGCAGCCGCCTCCCTCCAAAATCTCCATCAGCAGGTCCCTGTGCAGAAGCCTGCTCTGCCTCCTCTCATCCACACACAAAAAAAACCTGAGTAACCCACCCCACCCCTGCCAGGCTCTAGGCCCCGATCTGCCTCCCCGACTGTCTTTCTTTTGCTTTTTAAGCTCCAGCTTCAACCACCCTTGCAGACCTCAGTACTCCCCTCCTCCCCCTGGCACTTGGCTTTTTTTGTTGCAAGACTCTTTTTGTCTGTAATGCATCTCACATTCACCAGAGCTCCCGCTCTCCACTTCTCCTCACGTCTTACTACACTGCTGTATGATGCCTGCTCCCCGCCCCCTCTTGGCTAGTCTTTAAAATTTTGATGGCACAGCGACAGTAAGTCTAAACCAGAACGAGATACAGTTTGCATAGCAAAAGCTGTAAACAACCAAAAAAAAAAAAATCACATCATAAAATCGTTTAAAACATGAAGGAATTTTTAAGCTCTTCTCTTGAGATAAAAACAAATCTAAGTCTATTGCTTTCACTTCCTAAGTGAGACTTCTCACAGCCAGAAGTCCCATCTCATCACTGAGCAAATCTGATGGAAATAGAGCAACTTCCATAACGCAGAGTGGAGTTTGAGCATGAAGCGCTTCAGAACAGCAGTGCTACCACTCCCAGACAGAGTCAACCCTCTTCCCAGTCACCGGCTCAGGAAGGGATGGAAAAAAAACTCAGCCAGGTGATGCTTGGGCTGGACACAATGAGACACAGCCACTGGTGATGCACCGAAGTGTCATCTTCCATTTGAGAGGCAGAACTCCTTCCCCTCACTAATGAATAATCCCAGCAAACACGCAGGGCAAGGCAAGCCAGAGCAGCAGCTGAGGAAGTGCCAGAGGATGGGATTAATTAAAACTTGGAGGAGAAGGGTAGGGGATGGGAAGGTGTTTCCTTGAGTGACAGCTCTCCTGCAGGCTCCCCTTGCAGAGAGACCTGCCACACCTCCTCCCTCCTCCCGCAGAGACGTGGCATTTGCTGTGAATTACCTGTGCAGGTTTTGCCACCAAAATCGAGGCGATAGCCGTTGTCGCAGGAGCAGCGTGGACCCACAGTTGTATGTTCACAGCGGTGAGAGCAGCCACCGTTGTTGTCCTGGCAGCTATCAACAATTTCCATTTCGATGCCTTGCAGAGAAATAAATCAAAAGGATGTTAAAAAGCCAGCATGGGAAGAGAGTCACTGGAGAATAAGTCTTCCATAAAAAAGTATCCAGAAGACGACTGTTGTAGCAAGAAATATAAACTCAGCTCCTACACACACCCAAGAGCAGCACGTTTTGGAGTCACTGAACTCCGGGTATTTGTCTCCTTGTGTCATAACACTGGATGCTCTCGACTTGGGTAACGTGAAGCTGGCTCACCGTTTCAGCAGTCTGCCTGCTACGGGAGCATTCACAGCCTTCCTGAGATTCATCCTTTGTTTGAACCTAATGCTGAGCTCCTGCCATTGTCCCAGAGGAGGAACCCAGCTGGTTCATCTCAACCCAGACTGCTTCTGCGTTCCAAAAAGCAGTTTTTAGTTTTTAGAGTTGGGTTCTGAAACATCCACCAAACAAATGCCTTGAAATTTTCATAGCAGGGGCCTGCTGCCGAGCCTGACACCTAACCTAAAGCAAAACAACCTGCAGGTTTTGACCCTTCAAGGGCACACACAGCAGCTCCTCCGCTGAGACTCTGTCCCTCTACAATTAAGACGGGGCAGTGGTATGATGCCATCGCTAGCCCCCTTCGTTCTGACAGACCAATGGACAGTCCTCACAACATTTTGACCAGGTCCAGTGGAAACCCTCACAGAGGAAAGGGAACATCTGTCCATCTCATTCCCACCATTAAACAATTAAACATCACTAAACGATTTCTTTAGGTTGAAAAGAAAATATAAGGTCAGTTATAAAATTTCCCTTGAAGAAATAGCCACATTGTCTTGTTGCAGAGCTATTTACAGAGGAATTAATTTCCCATACCTACGCAGAAGAATTTAGAAACACGCTCCCTAAAGGAGCCATTGTACTTCCAGAAACACCCCAGCTCAGTGGCAGCCATCAGATCAGGTACAGAAGGATGGTGTTTCCCCACTGCTGTGGCTCACGGACACACCTGTGTTGGTGGCTCTGATCCCTTTTTGTGTCCCCAGGGAGCAACCCGCCTGCTGACAAGAAATGTAAGCCTATCTGGAAGAGGGTATAAATTCAGAGAACAGATATGGAGAGCTACATCTCCTGCACAGTATGATTATTTGTGCCGGGGAGAAGCAATCTAGTCTCCTGCTCCATGTGCTAAAGCTGGGATTAAGGAAACTCAGCAATCAAATGCAGAATCTTACTTTATACACTATCTTCATAATTTGTCTCAGTTCTTCATCAGTAAAACTGGAATAACAGCTCTTCCCTATGTCTCCAAGGAAATGAAATAATAAACAAAGATTGTAAATTGCTCAAACACTGGCATAATCCTGATGATAAATATATGCAGAACGTTTTTATTTTTATTGTTTGTTCTGTAAGATTGTGTATAAGGCACAGAGAATCACCATCCCCAGAGATCTGCTGAATATTGAGAAAAAATATTGTCAGAAAATCACAATGAAATCTAAGTGGTCTAAACCACTTTTTTATCCCCATAACAGATCATTTCGTGTCTATATATTGATTGCATTTCCTCCACTATTGCACTACTCACAGTTCCACATCACCTATGAAATAACTCTCCAGGACGTCTCTCACAGAATTGTTTTTTGGTTTTAATGTATGTTAATGCTTTGAAACTGATTTTCATCCTTAATAAGTATTTCTACACACACATTCTTCAAGAAAGCATTCATTCTCTAGCATGCAGCATATTTTCCTAAGGAAATTCTGCTGAAAGTTCTTGCACAGTATTATTAGATTGAATGATCTTTGCCCACCTCTTTGCTAAAACAGGTCATGCTTTTGTCTGCGTTCCAGGTCCAAAATAACACCAACTCTTCCACATAACCTCCTTTGTTAATCTAAATTTGCCCTCAAGGACAGCGAGGGATCACTTATCAACTAACAGCGCTGGGAGTCAGCCCCCTCCTCAAGAAAAGCGTGTCGATTATGAAACCCCGCTGGCAAGAGGCAGGCATGTGGGGGGAGACAACAGGGCTCAGCATGATTTTGTTTGGGAAATTCTAGTTGTTCAAATATTTTTTCCATCCCCAATCTTGCTCTTTTTTTTTTTTTTTTTTTTTTTAAAGCGTCTACTTAGCGCTCTCAATAAACACAGAAGACACCTAAGTAAACCTAGACAGATACAGACAAGAGCAGCACATCATGTGGGTTTTTGTCTTTTTTTTTTCCCTCAGATCTAGCATACAATAAAAATGGGAGAAGGAGGGCAGGAATGAATACATTTCATAGAAGACCAATATTTTGGTAGCTCTGCAACAGAATTCACCAGACTCTGAAGATAAACCAACAGGGCTATTTGCTCGTTGAAATGCAGTAATTAAGGTCTGTGAACAGAGGCTTAGGAATGTATCAACCTGCAAAACCAGCAATAGCAGAAGACGAAGAAAATAGCATTAAGCTTGAGCTTTTGCATACATTTATTTTGCTGGGAGTGCTAATCCAACTGAATTAAAAATGAAGCATAGCAGTTTGCAGATAAGAAATGCATAGGCTGAAATGCATAGCTGTGAAAGTGTCACTTACGGTAGCACTGCTTTCCATCAGCCCCCAGCTCGAAGCCGGGATTACAGACACAGGTGAAGGACCCCAGAGTGTTCACACAACGATGAGCACACCTGGGCCTCTCTTCTGCACACTCATCAATGTCTACAAAGCAGAGAGAAAGGCAGAGACATTCATTTGGAGATTAAAACAAAAAAAATAATATTTTTCTACACGTACATGGCTGTATTTCCAAACATCCACTGAAAAGCAAATCCTGATGTTAGTCTACAAATGACAGCACCTGACAAATCCTGTCAGGATTCACTGAACTCACAACATTATCCTCCAAAATAATTTTTTTTTCTAAACACCAGTGACCTTGAACCTCTCATTTTGAATATTTACAATATAAAACATTATATTTACAGCATCAGGCAGAGCAACTTGGTCATTATTCCTGTGAGACGAGCAATGGCAAAAGAAGTCACAGGAAGAACTCAGAAGTCCTATTTCCCAATGCCCTAAAATTATCACTAGGTCCTCAATGCCATTATATTTAAATTAACAAAGCAGAAAATAGCTGATTATTTTCTGAATGTCAAATGATTTGGATTAAGTGGTGTCTGGGTTTCATCAGGTATGATGGAGAGATCTTCCCTGGCACATCCCTGAATCCTGCAGCTTCCTCTACAGAAGCCCAGCAGGGAGGCACCTCCTCTAACCAGAGGAGTTTCATCCCACCTGTAAGAAAAGAAAAAAGGTGAAGAGCTGTAGGTGGGGAGACTGTTCTTCACCCTGTCCTCTGTCAAGCAGTCTGTTCTTCTACATCCATCTTCCTAAAATCTCACAAAAATACTTTTAAGGAATAATTATGGAAAAAAAAGCAAAGCAAAAACTTATACTCAATGCTGCTGCTGCGGAGCACAGCTGCAGAAAACACCAGCCTCTGCACAAAGACGGGTGTTATCTTACACATGGCAAACCCCTGCCTGACCTCCTGCTATGTCTCTTGTTCTGACATTTCGCTTGCAAAATACAGATAATTCATCGCTATGATCCTGGGTCAGTCTCGCACACAGGAGAACAGTCCGGTGTGCAGCTCCTCACCTTTTACCACAGCAAACCACTTCCTAAAAGGTTTTTTTTCCTCCATACGTACGGCTGTAACCAGTGCCATACTCATGGCCCCTTGTACTCGAGCACAAGTAGCTTTATGAATGCAATCGGCCTACTTGCAGAAAAAGGCCCCAGGCAGTGCAAACACCACACACCGACTCATGAAAATTTCAGGAGAGATGACAGCTTCTCTGAAGCAGCAATGGGAGTAGCTGCTGTTTGGAATAAAATGGCTTATTTCTCCTTTTTCTGTTTGGAACAAAATGGGTTATTTCTCCTTTTTTCTGTAATTAGTTGTCACTCTGCAAGTAGGGTATGTTGGCAAATGCTGTAAATGTTCTTTTCTCTTTTTCTGCTTTTTGAAATAGAAAAATAAAAAGTTGGAAAACGGAACCACAGCCACCATCCTGCACATGTTTCTCCATATCTTGTAAATAGAGCTAATAGCTAAAGCATGACACTTTAGTTGCCCTTTGTCTCTTCCTAGTTCAGTTTTCAACGAGTCAAATACCAGCTTGGATTTTGCAAAAGATGTTGATTAATTTCTAGGAAAAAAACCCAATAATTCTATAACCATGGTAAGACATGATGCTTAATGATTCAAATGACTGTTGCCATGAGGTCAGCAAGAAAATTTGTTCCAACATATAACATTGCACGTTACCTAGTACTTTAGTTTATACATAAATTAACAGAATTGTCAACATGTACCCAAGAAAAAACGAGAAACACACTTAGTATTAAGCACACTGCTGTTTCCAACTACTAATCCTCAGTGCAGTGTCAACACTACTTGAAAATACTTTGCTTTTCCAGTAACTGTACCCACGAGTAACCCCAGTAAGAGAGGGGAATCACTGAGGTGTGCAGTGCTACCCACAGAAGGGTTTACAGGCAACTGAGTACAGTACTCAGGGTAGGAAGTAAGTATTTACAAAAGCACCCAGTACTCCGTATAGGTAAAACAAAAACTTAAGTATGGGCAAAAATTGTGGCCAAGTTTTCAAAAGGAAGAGCTTAAAATTATTGTCTGAATAAATACCCTGATCCTGACAAGGCTGGTAAAAAGTCCACAGGTGCTCTGCACTTCTTAAACTGGTAAACTATCTAGCTTCCAAGCATCATATTGAAAGAGAAAAGCAGGTATTTTGGTCTCTAATTCCCCCACATTTCAGGTCAGAAATGCTTGAGATCCTTTTGAAAATCCCAGACTAAATACAGGACTTTGGAATTCAACTTTTTAAGCTCCTCTCTTTGGAAATCTTAGACTTCATGATTTCTTCCTTCACAGTAGTTTCCCTATTAATATGGAAACAGTTCTCCAGCTAAAAAGCCCTTTGAATTCTAAATAGGTTTACAGTGACCTGGTTCAGAGTGTTACTTGAACCAATTTTCCAGGAGCTGTATCTGGGGCATTATTTTAAAGGGACCCTACAAGAATAACATTACAGCATCTGCAAATCTGGTTGCTAGAAAGCATGATTTAAGAGAACACAGAGTAATTTTCATTACTAAAAATGGTCCTTCAAGCCTATTGGCTGACATAAATATTACAGAGAGAACTGCTGTTTCAAAATCAATACATATAATTGTATAACGTATTCCTTTCCATTCAAAGCTCAGTAAGCCAGAGCACTGATTAATACCTTTCTTCCCAATACCTAGACCACAGTTTCTTACCTAAACAGGACTTTTTTCTGCAGAAAGATAATGCCCTGGATGACACTCACACTTTGCAATTCCTCTCTCATTTTGACAGATTTGTGAGCATCCTCCATTCCCACTTGTGCAGGGGTCTATCGCCGAAACCAATTAGAGCACACTGTCAACTTAAAGGTCACGGTTTTGTCTGAAAATGGTCCTACCTGCCACTGTTACAACTAACAACGAAGATTACTGTAGCTGTAAGAGATTAGACTGAAAAAAAAAAAAAAAAATGACAGGATTTGGTGTCTAGTAAAGCCGTTGTTTTTCTATATGCCGCTGAAGAGCATTTTTCATTGAGCAGCAACAATGCTTTGAACAGTGGGAAACCAGGCTTGTATTGCACCTTGGAAGCAGGACAAGAAAAGTACATTTTATCCTTATTTTGCCATAACTGAGCAGATTTCAAGAGCTGCTCTAAACAATAGCAATTAGCATTCCAGTATGTGTGAACCCATAAACACATCCAACAGTGGAGTTCGCCATGGAACAATGTGTATTTAAAAGTCTCTAGAGGAAATAAATGCTGAAGGGCCCCGAAAGACCTCTTTCAGTCTAAAAACGTATGTCATTCATGCTGTACGTCATGATTTTTTTCCTTTTTTTGAAGAATAACATACCATTTTCAAGGATAAGCCACTCTAAGTGGCAAGTACTTAGAAACACATTTATGAAGTGCCTACAGAAGTCTCCACCTGAAATATCTCACTGTGTTTTATGGATTTATTTCAAGGACACATACCTGCTGGAAGCATACTGACGTGTTTGCCCAAATAAAGACTTTGCACACATCAAACCAGACCTACTGGGACTGCTTGGACATGGCTGATTTGGGTTAAGAGCCAGATTTTTCATCCCAAAATCTGATACTCTGCACAAGGTTGAGGTTTCAGTTGGGAGTAACAGTTACACTGACGTGCTGGTGAATAACACTACGTAGGTAAATTTGGAAGATGTCTGAAAATGTGTCCTCTAGAGTCCTGCTTAGTTTCAAATAAAGCTTTTTAAAAGTTAAGCCTATTTCCTAACAGTTCCAGCTCTAATTCACTTTTAGTATTTTCCTAATTATTTTCCAATCTGAGACATTTGACCAGTATTCCTCACTTGCCTCCAGCCCATCTCCTTCAGTGGCTGTCTCAAGCTCTGTACAAGTCAAGTTCTATCAAGGCACCAGGAAGAAAGCCAACATCAGATCAACAGCACTGGCAGTGGAGTCAGGGTTTCCATAACCCTGGGGAAGGGTTGAAGGTGTTTTCCTCTAGACCTTGCTGCTTTGCTCTTCCCGTGGTTAACCACACAGATATGTATAGTTACTCAGGAGAAGGGAACAGGAAAGAAAGACGGTATTTTATACTGATACATTTAAATATGGCATGGGCTTTTTCGTTTCCTCCAATTTTTACTTTTCTATGTAGCCAGTGGCACCTGGTGCCACTGTTTGGCAGAGGAGGATGTTGCCCCAGAACACCTTCAAATTTCCTTCTTACCTCCTGCCATCTCCAGAACATAACCGTTCAAATCTGCAGGCTGAGAATTTGTCTTGACAGTATTCTTAAAAACAAAAACAGGCAAAAACCCCCCAACAAAACCCAACACTGTTAAGAATGTAGAACTGAAGTTTTCTGTTGGACTTTCAATATGACTGGCTGCAAATAGGTTTCCAAGGGACAGCAGCACTTCATCCTATGTGACACTTTCAAAGCTGACAACTTCGCTCTGCGGTTTGACAATTTGTGGTATTCAAAGGATTTAGCTTCAAGCAAGAACTTGTTCCTTACTGAGTGAAATATTGAGTTATTTGCTGATTTTTTTTCCTATTTGGTTAAATTAAATGAAATCACTATCAAACAGCATCTGTTAAACCTGTATATTATAAACGTTTTTCACAGCACCTAAAGCTCTAATTTGAGAATTATTACAGCACAGAGTAAAACTTGTAATACTCCGTGACATGACAACAAGCAAACAACAAATTACAGGGTAGATGTTAGCAGAACATAGTAATTTGTATAAAGATAGCATCCTTGGAAGTCCTTAGACAAGATAGAAGTTTGTAAAGGAAAGATCTTCAGGACACAAGGCAAACACTGATTGACTTGTTTTCCATTGATACATCTGTTCCTTCCTGTCATAGGCAGGTTTCAGGAAAAGCTAAAAATAACTCCTTTGTGTTCTTTTTCCTACACATTTGGCTCTTATTGTTTGACTTTAGTATATAACAGACTCCATCCTACGAAGCTCTATTCCAAGCTGTTAAACACTATGGCAAAAAAATTTCCTGGAACTGTTTCATTTCCTAGATGTCCCAGGACATTCAGGGACCTCATCTGAAAAAGCCACGGTGATGCATTGATCTGGGATGGCAGCAATATTCTTGGTGAAGTGTAAGCATGGGCTCTGCATGTGCTGTGGACCTTCCAGACCTTCACTGCAAGGTTGTAAAGAACAGGGTCTCCAGTCCTATCTTCCATGACCTCTAGAGCACCTAAAGAGAGAGAGTTGGCCCTTGACAAGTTAATTTTCTTGCTCACAGCAACCATGACTTTACACTGGAGAAAATATAGAGTGGTAAAGAGTAAAATTTCATTCTCATGGCAGGGAAGGCGAGGGAGGGAAATAGCACTGACTTACAGAAGGGAAACTCAAAGAGGCTTGAGAAAGATACTTGTTCTTGCCACTCTTGGACAACCCAATGGAGAATTCACTCTAGCACACCTCCTGTATCGCCCACCCTCTTATACAAGTATCACAGCCACTGCTCACCACATCCATACATGTGTCACCCCCAGAGCAGGTATCTCACCACTTCATCTGATGCCATCTGATCCCATCGCTTGCCTCCAAGCTAAAGGTTGCACCACCCTGCTAGGCTTGGCTGTTTCTGTACAGCCTTTCAGGCCTATGGGGCGCAGCAGTAGCTCCCAAGGAATCAGTGAGGATGACTCCACACCTGCAGCACAGCTACCCCTGCTGTAGTAAATAACCTCATGACACTCTAGTTTCTCTGTCCAAACTAGCCATCCTTTCTGGATGGAAATTAAAAGCAGCTAGGCTCACCTCCTGCCACCTTTTCTACCTAAAACATCTCTAATTGCCAACCCAAATGTATTCACAGCCACTTTACAGAATCACAGAATGATTTCGGTTGGAAGGGACCTTCAAGATCATCTAGTTCCACCCCCCTGCCATGGGCAGGGACACCTCCCGGTAGCCCAGGTTGCTCAAAGCCTCAACCAGCCTGGCCTTGGACACCTCCAGGGATGGGGCATCCACAGCTTCTCTGGGCAACATTATTTATCCTAATTTGTTCCTGTAAAAATCTTGTCCACCAGCCTAACTAACACTTTAGTCTCCCAGGTATTTATTTGCTAAGGTATTTATGGGAGAAAAGCATGGGTGACAAACTGCTGCCTTCAGTGGGTGGCTGACCCTCATCAGCCCCACAATGTGAGGGAGCAAACAGCAGACACCTGTGAGGTGGAAAAACCTCCCCCATGAGGGGACTGGCCCTGCTCCTTTTGCTGATGGGCTGAGCCAGAGCACAAAGTGGCCGAATGTCCTGGTTTCAGCTGGGACAGAGTTAACTTTCTTCACAGCAGCCAGTGAGAGGCTCTGGTTTGGATTTGTGCTGAGGAGAAGCTGATCACACACTGATGGTTCGAGCTGCTGCCAGGACAGTCAGGGACTTTCCAGTGTCTCTGCTGTTCCAGTGCCTGCAGGGGCAGGAGAAGCTGGGAGGGAGCACAGCCCCAGTTACTAGCCCAGGATTCAACCTCAGGTTTAGAATTGAGACTCAAAGCAGCCAATGGTCTATTCCATATCATACACATCATGCCCAGTAGATTGGTGAGGCTCTGTCTGGAAGGGCGCTCTCTTACTCCGGGTTGTCTCCCTCCGGACCGCTCCCCTCTCAGGGTCATCTCTGTATCTCAGACACTAAGTTATCTCCGTTCCGGGAGTACAGTTTTGGGACTCTCCCTGCTCTGGGATCATTAGCTGGGAACAGGCTGAGCCTTGGTCATTGTGTGGTGAGAGGTATCACTGTGTATCACTCATTTATATATTTGTCTATATTACTATTATCATCATTATTATTATTTCCAATATTATTGTAGTTTAATTATTAAATTGTTTTTTATCTCAACATGAGTCTCTTTTCCCTTCACCCCTCTGGTTCTCTCCTCTATCCCCATAAGGGGGGAGGATGAGTGAGTGGCTGGTGTGTGAAAATACCCGAAAACC
>NW_010126193.1:0-4073 GCF_000699245.1 Pterocles gutturalis | reverse complement strand
AAAAAAAACCCACCATAAGTTTTATGCAGGGGTCCTCATGGCCAGCTGGCTTGGCCAAGGACACCTTGAGTGCCAGAGGCAGTGGAGGAGCCCCAAGAGGTTTGGAAAGGGCTGCAGAACAGCAGAGAAAGGTCTCTCACACCCTCTTCCCACTAACACTCCGCTTTTCCAACTCTTTTTGACAGTCCTGGGGACAAAATGCGGCCACCCCGCAAGTGACAGAGAAGAGGCGAGCTTGCCGAAGCACAGCGCGCGAGGTCTCTGCGGAAGGCTCAAACCGAAGGCCAAGTGCTCACGGCACACAGCACGGGTCGGAAACAAGCTGAACAGCAGGCTTTACTTACACTTTATACACAGCATATAAAATCTCTGAGCAGAAGAGGAGCCATATGGAAACAGTTCTGTGACAGGAATTTTAGCGCAATAAATCTATACATTTGGCCTTATCATTCTCTGGCATATTCAAGGGTACCATGTGTGTGCGCTTGTGTTGGGGAGGGGGGCAGGATTTGCCTTAAAAACTGATGAATATGGTAAGATATACGAGGAAAAAAAAAAAACAATAATCAAACCCAAAGGCAGCATTTCTGTTCTGCTTGTGACAGTGTTTGCTTAGAAGCCTGAAGAGGAGGATGAATGAATCAGACAGCGAGCAGGAGCAATGTACACCAAAAGCAGATAAAGAAAATACTTCACATAGAATAAAACATGTTCTACGGGCCAACTCTGTATACAACTTGGTGAGTAATGAAACACTAGAATTAAAACACAATTAAGTGCCTAACCTATGTCATCATTGTCAGCGTGCAACAAATGGCCAGAAGCCTACAATCTTGTTCAAAGCTGTGAATCAACATGGACTTCACACCTCCACTAAGTGTCATTTTAATCCTGTTAATAAGCAACTCCTAAAGCTGCTTTTTGGCAGGCTGGGTGAAATATGAATGAATACAGTGACCCAAAGCACTGTCCTGGGGTCTTTTAAATTGCCTTTAACACGCGTCTCCAGGCAGATAGCACAGGACATACCTTCACAGGACTTGGCATCCCTCTTCAGCTGGTAGCCCATCTGGCACTGGCACTTGTAGTGGTCCTTATCGAGCTGCACGCACTCCTGCTCACAGCCCCCCTTGTCAGCACTGCAGGAATTGACAGCTGGAGCCAAGGAAGCATTGAAGGAATGCATGTCAGCAACCCAAGAAACTTATTTCCTATTTTAAATACATAAATGACAGTAAAAATAACACAAACCTCGCTGAACAGCTTTCGTAAATGCACCTGTCCACATCCCCTCTGTGATTACTCCCCCTTGTATTCACGGTGTTCGTCTGATCAGCAAGCAGAACACAGCGACCCACGGCAGCACGAGCCCGTGGTTCCAGCGAGAGGCAGTGAGATCTAAGAGCTGCAATGCTGACTGAAGTACAGCCACCCTTTGATGTGACAGCAGCAAAGCACTGAAGAATCCACTCAGGTAAGGATGAAAATTAGAAAAACCAAAAACAGTGGCCCCACCAGCACTTGCCTATTTTTTTTTTTTTTATCCCTGCTATCATTGATGAAAAAAAAAAATAAAATTGTCTTTTAGGCTTACTTCCTCAGCCTCATGCATAGGGTGCTGCAAATGACAGGAGTCACAAGCTCTGCAGGACAGACTTACAAAGTAAACCACAAGGAAGAAGAGACGCTTTAGTACATCCCTAAAGATGCTTCTTCTTTTACTCAGGCAAATTAATTATTCTTTTTTGTTCAACATACATCTCTGGCCTCTGGAGAAACATTTCTCCTCCTGCCAAAATACGTTAACACACACCCACACCTATTCGCACACTGCATATAAAAATAAGATAGATCATTTGAGGCTGTTATTGTGCTGTATGTATGCAAGTGTGTGTGCATGACTGCATCTATATATATATTTTAGCAGCAGGGATGTATTATGTTCTCCGTGAGTAGCTGGGAAGACTATTTGGTCCTTCACAGAAGGCATGAAACTCTGGACTTAATGAAGTCAGCATAGAGCTTTCATATTTATTTTAGGAATATTAATATTAATTTAATTCTCTGTAATAGACATTAAGAAAACATCAGCCACAAAAGCTAGGACGCATTTTACCCTATGCTACCAACTAGCACATACTTAGTTTGTGCAGTCAAGCATGCGTTAAAAAGACAAAAAGAAAAGCAAATTTTTACATTATCATGGATGCATACACAGCAGTATCCAGGAGAACTCTGGCTTCTGATCTCCACCTGTGTCTGCAAACCTCCTGCCCGGTTAGCCATGTAATTTGAAAGCAGCTCAACTTCTACACGGGAGACAGCAGACCCGATACACTCAAAGCTTCCTGCCTGCTGTACATTTGCATCCAAAGACCTGTTTTTCAGCAAGAATATTCAAATCAGATGAAAATATTTCAGAACATGAAAAATGTCTTAAATCAGCTCCAAGCAACAGAATACACATCTTGATTTTTTTGAAGTGCCATTTTCTCCCTCCTTTTCTGGGCACAAGCCAATCTGGATGCAAGGTGAGATAAGCAGCGACCTGCCGTACCAAGAATTTCGTAGGCTTCAAAGCCAGAAGGGGACAGGCGTGAACTCCTGCTCCGGCAGGGCTGTGGAGCCCAGTCCCTGCGGGGCTATGACAGCGGCCGCAGAGTGAGGGACTGCGGCCAGGCTGATCACGCTTGCTGCCGAGACATTGTGCAGGCTATGAGAGAGGAGGTGTCAGACTGAATGAGATGCTGGGGAAGGAACAGGACGAACCGCACTTGTACTGCCAGGCACTAGCAATGGATCTTTCATCAGAAAAAGGGAGAGACTTGGCATGTTGTGAGTCTAATTCCACCAGTTTTTTTTTTATAATAATGCTCGTATCTATACAAAAAAACCTGAGTATGATGCCACGGTTGCATGTATATGTAGCAACCATGGCATCAGAACATGCAGGCTCTTCAAACCTATGTTTTCCATCATCTTAAATCCAACCTTATCAATGACAAAAAATGTAACTTCAGACATATCGTGCTTTTACTTACGTGGAAAAAAACAGATTAGAGATTTGTAGAGATATTTTCTTTGTTACTTCCTCTATGAAGAGCCCTAGTCTCCATAAAAACACGCATCTCAATGACTTTTCTGCATAAGGCAGACATCAAAGATAACAGCTGGCACCAAAGATGAATCAGGCTCTAAAGACTATGCTTGTGCTTTCACTTCTAGGAGTTCAAAGAAGAATAAATTCCAGTGAAGACAAAGAATTTACATCAATCCAAAACCACAGCACAATACTACAATAAACGTTCTCTGTCTGAACTTCTGCTTTCCAGACACCAGTTGGTTAAACTTTAATGAAATTAAATTCATTACATTAATATAATCAAGGCACTAAAAACAAAACAAAACAAAAATCAGTGTTAACTTTGGTTATTCTAATTACCTAATTTGTAGTGAATGTTCAGTCTGGCACATATATCTAAAAATGCATTAAATATTGAGCAAAATTTATGGGACCAAAAAACTAAGAAAGAAAAGGAGCACTGAAAAAGATGGGATGCAGCATGGCACAAAATATCAGAGATCAAAGGATTCAAGAAGAAAATATTTTACTTTCACTGAACAAGTCAAGCCATTTTAGAGGTTGTTTGCCTTAGAATACAAGCAGAAACTTCTAATGTTTGCCTTAGAGTACAAGCAGAAGCAGGAGGAATGACAAGCAACAAACAGATTTCTTCAAACTATATACTTGGAGGATCATACTAGTGGTGGGGGGATGGACCACCAGCTGTTCGTTAGGATCCGAACACACTGATGACACAGTAGGACTGGACTCACTGGAAAGAGCTTGTGGCAGAAGTTCAGGAATCTTCCATGCAATCATATGAAAAAGCAGCTTATTCCAGGTTTTTGACTCTTCAGATGTAGGCTGAATATCTTATAAGAAGATAAATCCACTTCCTCATGTATGGGAGACTTCCAAGCCATCTAGGCTGCAAAATCTGCTTCCCTCAAGTGATTTTGGCACTTTTGCTCCAGAAACAGAGAGTTGCCAAAAAGAAAAAGAAGATGGG
>NW_010126192.1:7388-70373 GCF_000699245.1 Pterocles gutturalis | reverse complement strand
GCCCACGGGGAGCCGCGCCCTCGCCTCCGCCCCCGGCCGCAAGTGGGGGCTCGTGGGGGGCCCATGGTGGCCCCCTCCCGCCTTCAGGGCCAGCTCGATGAGGGGTTTGCTGCACGTCGGGGAGAGTGCCGGTGATACGTTTGTCCTGGTCCTGGGGAGAAAGGAGATGGCTTTCGTGCGGTCAGGTGCACTGCTGGGGACACAAGGCATTAACTGCAAATAGTACCGCTCTTGCTATAGATAGATAACATATTCTAAAGGTATACGTGTCTCTATATTCATATTTACTCACACAGCTTATTTCATATCATATTAGGCATCTATTAGTGACTGCTTTCTCCTAAGCATTTAGTATTTTCTGTCTCTTTTGTGTCCTCTGTTTTCATGCCTCTGAGTAGGCTAGTGTAACATTTAGACTTGATTTGTGGTATTTACAGCACCGGGATGAACTGGACAAATTCTGAACAAAATTATGTTTCTTTCCAGAATCTAGCAATAATTTTCTAACTTTGAAGTAGATTGAAGATGCAAAACGTAGTATTTATTTCTAAGTCATAACTGTTGTATTTCTCTTAGGCTTCATGTTAATCTTAAAGTTTCTGTAGATGTTTCAATAATAAAAGAAACGTATAACTTTTGGTCTAAATAAATCCTTCTGAAATTAGTAAGCTTCACTTGCCTAGTTGGTGGCAAAGTGTAAAAGTAAGGTTCTCTGGTGAAAACATGCATTGTAGCTGCAGTATCCTAAAAGCAATTGCTCTTTGGATTTATTAGTAAGCTTCACTTGCCTAGTTGGTGGCAAAGTGTAAATAGTGTACTTAAAAGTAAGGTTCTCTGATGAAAACATACATTGTAGCTGCTCTTTGGATTTACATAAATATTTTTTTCTGATGTTGCCCTCTGGTGGAGGGTTAATGAAGTTTTCCAGCAGCAAAGCACGTTTGTACAAGAGCAATTATTTTGATATTGAAATTTCCCTAACACTTGCCTAGTTGGTGGCAAAGTGTAAATAGTGTACTTAAAAGTAAGGTTCTCTGATGAAAACATACATTGTAGCTGCTCTTTGGATTTACATAAATATTTTTTTCTGATGTTGCCCTCTGGTGGAGGGTTAATGAAGTTTTCCAGCAGCAAAGCACGTTTGTACAAGAGCAATTATTTTGATATTGAAATTTCCCTAATGACTACTCCGTGCAGAATTTCAATACTTCCTTTCAAAGTTGTAAAAGAACTACAAAGTTCTAGAGTAGACAGTAATAAATGAAAGCAATATGTAATTGAAATGTTGCTAATTAGCGTCATAAAAGTGCTGATTTCTAAATCATGGCAGCTACTGAATGTGGGTTTCAGCATAGGTTTCAGTACAGCAGCCTCATAACTGTTACACTGTCGGAAGGATTTTCCCAGAACATGCCAAGCTGCACCGTTACATAAGCAAATCTTCCCATGTTTCACGGTTCCAGTGTGCCATTGCAGATGCTCAGAGGAAACCTGTATTAATAGATTTTTCTGAGGGCCAGCAGGAACAGGAAATTGTTTAGCAGGGATGAAGTAGGATCGGATTCCGTAACACAAACCTTTCAGAAAAGTACTGAGCACTTTTTTGAGCTGGAATTTGAGACTGTAAAGTCTGCAGGGCCAGGATGCTTTGTTTATTTGCACATTATGTACAAGGAGCTCTGGCCCTTTTTTTAGAAAGCTCAGCACTGGCATGATTTTGATGCTGGGGCTACTAAGTAGCAGCAATAATTATTAGTAAAATAATAGCATTTAATGAGCAAATGCTGACTGATTTGGGAAAGATAAATAATTTATCATATCACATTAAAATGGATTTAAAGGCCAGATGAGACATTCCTGTGTACAGACTCTTACCAGAGGAGAGTTCGTTTGTCCTTAATTGGATGAAATATGCAAAATAGCGAGCAACTCTGGTATAGTAAAATGCTATGGTAACTACACTGCTGCTGTAGCCATCAGAAGAAGAAATTTCATGTCTATCACATTTTATATCTGGATATTACTAAGTCATATCCTTACCAAGCTCAGCTGGTGTGGTCACACGAGGCGTTAATAAGAGCAGTAGGAAGGTAATGTAATTAGCATTATAAAATATGTACAGACTTGTCAGCTTTTTAAACATTATATATTAGTTATTTAGCCTTGGTAGAGTAAGCCATTTCTAGAAGAAACAACATTAATATGTTATCAAAGTTGTTATCAATAATTATTTCTATGCTGAATATCTATCACAGAGAGACTCGTCTCACAAAACACCTAATTCAAACTCCAGTGAAATCATTGTGCGTTCTTACCACTGGTGTCAGTGGCTGGAGAAATAGCAGGTTATGCAGAAAATTCTAGTCCAGAACTGCAAAATGTTCACGGACTGACCAGAAGGAGAGAGATTAAGTCAAAAGTCACCCAATAAAAAACATGGTTCTCAGAAACTTCTGGAATATTGGTGGGATGATATGGCATAAAGCAGGATGCTGCAGATGCAGTTTTTCACATAGAGCAGAAAGCTTGTTGTTTAATCCCAAAGTCTTGTAATTAAATACAATTAGTTCTCCTTGCCTGGTAAGATTTTTTTTTCCTTCTTGCTTGTGTGAAGGCTAAAGGACTGAGTCCTTACCTGCCCTTTTGTTTCTATAAATAGTCCCTTTTCACAAGTGTCTGATTGACCTAATTCAACAAGCTAACTGAAAGAGTCAAAGAATCACAAATGTGGCTCTTAGCTTGTTTTTTTTCTTATTTCTATATATCTTACATCAAAATTTTCCACAATAATCCTCAGAATAGTGTCTAAATACAGTATAATCATTTTAGAGGACTACAAAGTCAACAAAATAATATACATTTCTCTTCACTAAATTTTAGTCTTGCTGAAGCAAACTACACTCTAAGCTCAAATTTTCATCAATGATAACATACCAGTGATTTAAAAATGCAATTCATTTCAATTCCATTTTTGATCTTATCTTTACTGCTGATACACTGCAATATGGATTTGCTTTATCCCAAGTGTCATGCATGCAGAGCTGATAAATGAATACATATTTTATGATCCATTTTGAAAAATAATCCTATATGTGTTACTTTAAATTCACACGATTGTAAAGATTCACTCGAAGAGATGTTGTTTTCCCTATCTACTAAAAGGTGACAAAATACTGTTCTTAACGACACAGTATCAACTTCAGAAATAAATTATGGGCTTAAAATCTTAGCTATGCCGTTAAAGGGATGTCTGTAATGCAGAGTCATTTGGGACTGAGGTCAGCATAAACATGCCTGAAAAATTGTGATCTAATTCTCACTCCTGTTGATGGTGGCTGTCTGTTGCATCCAATGGAATTTGATGTAATCTTAAGAACAAAGCAATTTGTTATCTTCTTTGGGACTGCCAAATCCCAAAGAAGGCTAAAATAACGATCTTGCTTGTCAGGCCACCAGGAAGAAGGTTGTCTAGAAGAAGCAACAGCTTTGTAAATGCTTTTCCAGTAAACTATTTATTGAAAATAAATATTCAGTATTTCAAAAAATTACTGCAATAAAATCTTGTGCCAAGCCCTTGACCGAAGAGGCATAAAAAAAGGACAAAGAGATTGTTTTAAACCAGGAGCTTCCTCATTCTCCCTGAAAGTTTGTGAGGGTCACTCTCTAGATCCCCTCTAGCTGGGCTTTTGTTTTATCCTCCCGTGTCATGATGATTCACAGCAACAACTACACAAGTCTCTTGAAAAAAATCACAGTCAGGCAATTTGAAGATTGAGGTGTGGTGTCCATGTGTTGACACATTAAGGATGTGTCTATGCTGAATCCTGCACTCCAAGTGTAAAGATTTCCAAATCCCACCTAAAACTCCATGAAGTGGGGATAACAATACTTTACAGATGATTTTGCCTTGGAGATGTATCCAGCAGTGGCTAGACATATGTTTTATGAAACAGCCTTGTTCTTCTTTGTGTGTGTAAATCCAGACATAGGCTGTGTGCACAACGTGGTTATTGTCCTGTTGAGAAGTGTATCACACAACAGCGTTGAAAGGAGCAGCTGTAATGTGTCGTAATGCTAGAAGTTCACAGAATTTCTTTCTGTTTCCTCCTGATCTGTGTCGCTTACATCTTGGATGATATTTTAATTTCCTGAACTGTGGGCTGGATTGGTAATTTCTACGCTATAAAACAAACATGGCAGAAGTTGAACTGTTGGATCAGATCTTGGCTCTGTATCACTACAACAGCACAAAGGCTGTACATCTTTCTCATTTTATGTCCCAAAGAGTACAGGCCTGAGCTGAAACATGCTAAAGGACGCGTGCATCTGGGCAGAACAAACACATTCATGTGGAATAAACTGTGATTGTAGAATTTGTCAAGCAAAGTTGTCTAGTTTTGCCACTACTTTACCTAAGTGAGATATATGACAACTTAGAGCTTGTAAATTGGGCTTCTCACATTCAGTTGCCCCCATTCCATTGCTAGAACATTGTGACATTGCTTTGCCAATAGCCTAATAAGCACGAGAAATGATACATGATAGAGGATGGAAGTTGCACGCTAATTTTCCACGGTAATTTCTAGTTTTAAGACAAGCTGGAGATACTTTGCCCAGAAACTGCTGCACTAGCATAGATGATTAAATGCTCTAATGATTTACTGAAAAACTCAGTATTTGGAAAGTTGTTATTGCTTTCTGAGAAGATAACAGCGCTCAAAAAAAAAATAAAAAAGCCATAAAAAATATCTGAAAGCTGCCCTTTTTAGTGTTAAGGGATATCTTGTTTTGAAGCATATAAATTCATAGTGTTAACTGTAACGGCGATGTCTAATTTCCAGCTAATCCAAGGTGTGTTTGTCTTGTGTGGGGCGGGGCAAGTTCAGCATCGTGTCGAAGCTGTTCCTTCAGCCCTCTAGTGGTAACAGCCACGAAGGCTCTAGAAGTGCAGACAATTTTTATATTCTACTAGTATAGCTGATTTCATGGTGAAAAAAACCCCAACACTAGGTGATTTGCAGTTAGCATATATGACTGCTCCACGGCTGGAAATTTTCCCACTATATTACATAAAGATTTATTTATTTCCTCTGTTCTCCCTTTCCTGTCTAAAATCTAGTTTGTTTTTAATATTAGCAACTAGATTTAAAAAAAGAAAAATCTAACAAAAATCCACCCAATGGTAAATACCTTTTAAATCACAAAAGCAATTATATTAATATTAAAAATCTTTCTTTTTTTTTTTGGCATTTCTGTGGAGAAGTTTGACAGCATTGAATATATTTATTTTACAAGTAAATGGGGTTGCCTATCTTCTTCCCAGATATTCCAGGAACATCTGTTCCTTTGCATTCCTGTACTTCTCCATGAGTTAAATGCAAAGGATCCCGAAGGACTTGAAGCCATCTGTCATGTTACACAGACAGACACGCACCTACCTGGCGGGGGGAGCCGGAGCAGCGATCCTCTTAGTACACCAGAGAGCTGGGCAGCGCTTGGTGAGTGGGATGCAATTACCCACAATGAAATTTAGCCAAGGATTGCAGCACATTATCCTATCTTTTATTAATATGATAGTTGATGATCTTTTATATCATTAATCTATCATTATTTTATTGTTCCACAATGTCCATTGTTGCACTGTTTAACAGCTTCAGCAAGGCTTTTAAGCAAGAGTCAGTTTGTTTTAGTGACAGTCGTGTCTCTTTCCATGGCACGAAAAACCTTGAGGGAAATGTACAAGTTGAAGAATATATTACGGTGCCTTTTATTGCTAGAGTTAGAAAATCAGCACCAGCTTTTCTAAGGGCTGCAGTAGTCCTTTCTTTTTTGTTGACTTGTCTCTTAACATAATTTAAAAATGTATTAAGAGAAGTTTGGGGAGGAATTTCTGTTGATTCAGATCATAGATCACACTGGTTTGAACTGAGCTTAGATCTATTCTAGACATTCATTTGCTAGGAGAACTGCTAAAGAGGTACCAATGGTATCTTCAGATACATCATTTGATCAGGAAACTGTTCCTGGTGATCTCTTAGCTCTGGGACTGTATTTCCGGCATATTGGACCGAACGAGGTTCAAAAGTGATTATGAAGGGGAATGGACACACACACACAAAAAAGTGTAAGTCTCATTTCATTAGAACACTGGACTGAAACAATCAGAGTTAGGTGGTGGTGTTGTTATTGTTGATCTCATGTTTCATTAATAGCAGCAGTTATCTTTGATCTCACTGTCTCTTTTGAGAAACAATTCCTCTGCTTTGTATAAACCACAAAGGTCTCACCTCTTTTATACAATAACTACTTAAGAAGTGCTAGATGCCTTCTTTGGACAACACGTCCATGGGTTTGAAGGCATAAAAGTCCAAATGTTCTTTTTCTTACCACAAGATACAAAGGAAAACCAAAAACTGTAAAAGGTTTTGAGGGAATCTGAGCACAGAACTGCTATTCCTGTTGGTTTATTAAATACATAAGATGCTTCTCATCCCCTGGAAACATTAGAGCAGCACATAATTTAAGAGAACAGGAAAACCTCTGCTTTATTTTAGGGCACTGCTAATGAGCTGGGTGGTGATTACACAGTGTTCCACAGGACAGGGGGGGAAGATCAGGGTATCACATGGCCAGCTTTCGGCCAAAGCACTCTACCCATCCATTCCAGAATATCTGTGATCTCTAAATGTAACTAAAAATATCAAGTTCTCAGTTCAGATTCCTTTTCTAAATGTCACAGGGAATGCCCTCCAGCTTTATATGCATTTAATTTTATATCTGGTTTTTAAGAGTAATACTTTATATCTAGTTTTTCTTATTGTTTGTCATAAATAAACCATTACAGAGCTGTGGATTAACTGCTTGATTCCACTAGAGGAAGCTGTGGCTCCAAATGCCTTGTGTAGTGCCGTGGGGCGATAGCAGCTTTGACAGCTACCCTGCAGTGGCACTGCTCTGGCACGATTAGGCTCTACAGGCACAAGCTGAAATGGGTGGGCTGCTTCTGGACCCTTATTTAGCACATTAATTTTATATATAGATTTACAGATTAAGGACAGGCACATCCACACACGTCAGAGCGTGGTCCTGATTCATTTCCAATGAATCTCTTCCTTCCCTGGCTCCTCTGGATGTAGTTAGCAAGAAATTCAGATGTGTCAAGGAATGGTTCTGGCTTATTTAATTCCTCTTGGGTCAAACTGAGCCTGTCAATTCTTGTGTGACTCAGTCTCCATGTGACCAGTTCCTATGCCTTCAGCTATTCCAGAGCTTCTCCTAGAGGGGAGGTGGATTTTAGTTACATATTTAGTGGTCTATTACACAACTTGGAAGTTAAAGAGTTCAGAAGACTTATGCTCCACCTTCAGCCCTTACCAGGCTCAGGGTTTGCTTGCCTGTCTCTTAAACTGGCATTTGCATCATGAAAGCCAGGACAAGCTTTTCTATCTTTTGTTTTTTCAGTCCAACAGCCCTCAGCTTAACAGCTGACATTTACTGGGCCTGCACCATGGACTTTTACTGTGTTATGTCTGATGATTACAATTCATTCTGTACTTGAGGCACTTCCTGGCTCCTCTTGTGGCAAAGATTTTCTGGCTGCTTCCCTTTTCTACCCAAAGGGCACTGTTTTATGGGCAGTTCTTAGCTGGCTTTTTCTCTCCCAGCTGCAGAAGTGATCAGTAGTGCCATTAGTGCCTTCTCCGTATGCTGGGGTGTATGATCTATGAATCTCATTATTTGGCAAAAGCCAAATAATAAAGTGTGGATGGAAAGCTCTTGTAAGGCAATGCTACTGATTCTCTGGTTTAGTGCTACAGAAACTTCTCAATCCACTAGAAAATAACAATTCAAAGGGGGAAAAAGACAAATGTCAGAGTCTCTGCTTGGGCTGTATTCCTACCTAACACAGCAGGAGGCATATCTCTGCAGAATATTGAGAAAGGAATTCAGGATTTGGCCTTCCGTACGGAACTAACTTTAATGTGCACATTGCAGTGCTCTATCTTTAGCTGAGAACCCTTCCATATGCAGTTTCACATCCTCCATCCTCTCCTTGCGGAAGTGATGCCAGTTCCTCAAAAATCATCTTACCATTTGGTTGTTCTAAAGCCCTGTTGAAGAACAGGTATTTCTTAGATACTAAGCCTGCTTTATCCATGAAAAATATGTGTTATGCTACAGCCAAGCAAAGCTCAAGCCTGAGATGTGTGTAAGTGGGTACGAAGAGGCAGGTTATGAGCACAGTTGTATTGCTGTTTGCCAGATGTCCTGAGATCACACTCTGGGGGCTGCAGCTAGGTGATTAATTTCTGCAACACATAACTTGTTAAATTTAGCTATTTGTTTTCTTGTTATCTCTCACTTAATATTTTCCTGCAGTTCCAAAATGTAGGTCTTACTTTGTATATAACTTCAGTAAAATCACCAGGGCTATTTCCAGAACAAAGGATCTAAATTTTCTTACAGTGACCTGAATCATACCATATGTTTTCTGTGCAGATCTTTTTTTTTTTTTTCCCTTATCATGCTAGACTGACTTTTAACACAGTAAGGAAGGTACTTGTACCTATTTTTGTTTTGGTTTGGGTTTTTTTTTTTTGGAGTGATGCACGTGTCCAGTGATTGGTCTGAGAGTGACAATCCATTTGCACCTAACATGTTGCTACATATTCCTTTTTTTTCTGCATGTTGTCTGCTTTCTGAAGGGCTGAGCACATTAGAAGCATTACAAAGGCTAGCTTTTGCGGCCTTTGGAACAACAGGGTTCATGTTTTTTTGAGTTTCTGTTAGGAATAATCATTTAATAACCAAAGTTCTGAAATAACTACATATCCCCAAACTGAATGGCTGGAAAGCAAATGGTCCCTAAAAATTCATTCTGTCAGTCATGTCTTCTTCACTTCCAAATTCTCCTTTACTACGAGGCCCCCATGGCTTATGGAAATACCTTTCCCTGGAGGTAGCTTATCTTTAATAAAAATCTCCAGTGAATCCATGACTTCAATCAGTCTCATATTACCGAGTCACTCTTGGTGAATTGAGTTGGTCTTCTGCTTTTGCAGACAAATTTCCTTGGCGGGCTGCCAATTTCTTTCCATTTATGACAAGAATATTAATCACTCTCTGAATGGTGCGTGCTCCGTCATCAGTGCACATCATAAATCATGGAGAGGTACTTTCGCATCTGGTTAACATTACACCTAAGGGCTTTGTGCAGCACACGCTTTCCCAGTCTACATGGGCATCTTTCCTTCGCTCATGCCTTGTGCCTTGACTAGTGTTTTCCAAAAGGCTTCATAAATCAATTGCTTGTCTTTCAAACACTGCCCTATACTCTCCAGCACTTCTAATAGACTTCAGAATGATCCTCATTAATCCTTCTTCACTAAAAGGATAGGTGACCAACCATAAAGCCTGAAGGAGATGGGAAAATATGACCAGGGAGTGAAAGAGCAGGATTCTCTCTTAAGTCCATGTGGAGCACAGGGGAGGTCAGAGAGTGTAAAAACCAGCCCAAATTTCTCTACTCAAACTCCATCCCAAGGAATGACCTTAAATACAAAAGGACTATCTCAGGAGTGCTCACATTTTTGCAGGAAATCTCCCAATGATCCACTTTCTGGAATTGCTTTCCCATACCGCAGGCAGGTTGTCAGTGGACCGTAACTACGCCTTTTGTGGGGGGTGAAGGAGCTTTCTGCTTCACATTTACATTCTCTTTTTCCAAAACACTCTATGCCTCACCATCCCGTGTCTCATCTAGCTCATTTCCCTGTAGTAGGGTAACAGGCAGTTTACAGATCTGGTGGTTCCTGGCGTTTGAATGAATGTCTCTCTATCAGCAGAAGTGGGGTGGCAAATGGACCGGCCAGCTGAATCACCTTCTTCTCCAAGGTTTTCTTAATTTAATCCTTGTTATTTCACAAAACATTAGGGGGACATAAATACAAGAAGATCACTTTCAAAATTAGAATAATTCTAAGCAGTTGATCATGTTGCTAAACATCTAGGCCCAATTCTGATACCCTTAGCAAATACTTGACCAAAGTGTAACTTCATCACTTTTCCTGCTAGTAGCTACTCCAAGAGAAACCAGGCTCAGTTCTCTGTTCTGTGTGCATCAGGAGGGAAGACTGAGGAAACTGAACACGTGCAAGTACTTCTTTCTGCTTGATTACATTCAAATACCCGATACTTCTCAGAATTTTTATTTATGAATTGTCCTGAGATTAGTTCTCCAGCTAACAGGAATAGCCTACTAATCATCTATAATCTGACTGATATCATGGCCACGTGACAACCCGCAAATGCAAGTACCTGAAATGCAACTTGAATGGGGGAATCGGTACCTCAGTTTTGCAGAATCAGATGGAGAATTACAGGAATTAGAAAACATTTTGCCCTTGATGATAACAAAAAAATAATGAAAAATTCTGTTCTGAATATTCTAAAATATTCCCAAAAAGCATACTTAACTAGCACTTAGAACATTTTGTATGATTTAAAGCTTTTTCAGTTTAAAAACTATCTACATAGAAGTTTATTTTTAATGAAAATTCCTATTTTAGAAAAATTGGGTTAACAACCAGGAATTAAAAATAAGGGAATAATTACTTCACTTAAAATCACAGAATATTCAGGGTTGGAGACAGACAGTTGCAATGCCTGAAGCCATTTTGTGGGATTCCTGAAGCTGCCCAGATTAGTAGCCTTTAGAATGTCAGCATGAGTGTCTGCATGCGTCCTACATACATGGTGTGATCCCATCCTGGGAAGTCAGGGGGGCTTTGCTGTTGATTTCAATGGCAGAAGAGTTTTTGCCTCTTCAGCTAACACCGTGGGAGGATGGAGTTATACTGGTTCTACAGACGCCCTTTGCGGCTGACTTCTCTGAATCGTGCCGTTACAAAAAGATACTCTGATAGCAACCTGTTCTCAAAAATCCTCCCCAGCTAAGAAGCAGAAGAAAGGATTGATGACAGTCTCCGAGCGGCGTGCTGCCATCTTCAGCGAGCATCCGCCCACCCAACGGCTCTCCTGGCAGTGGGCCACCATGCTGTCGAAAAGAGGAAAGTTTTTCTTCACAAGCGTTAAGGGCAACAAAGGAAGGCAAAAAATGATCAGAGTGGACTACCTAGGTCTGGTGAGTTTGTTCCTGTTAAGAAAAGGAAAGGAGGGCTCTGTTTATCAGTGCCCTGATGCTGCTGCAGTTCACAGGAGCAAATATATTGCAAAAAACATCTCAAAAGATAGAGTGCAGCTGGCTCCCACGGCCAGGGTTAGGAGCATGAAGGGTTAGCTGGGTTCAGGTAAGACCAGGCTGCAAGGGCAAATCGTGCTCTCTGAGTCCAGCATTTCCCTGGGAAGACGAAAATCCAGACAACAGAGATGTTCAGTCAGCCCCACAGATGGGAAGAAGAAAAAGTCCCTGGAAGGAGAGTCCTGTGAACAGTGTCCAAGATGG
Source organism: Pterocles gutturalis (assembly GCF_000699245.1). Taxonomy (NCBI): domain Eukaryota; kingdom Metazoa; phylum Chordata; class Aves; order Pterocliformes; family Pteroclidae; genus Pterocles; species Pterocles gutturalis. The sequence continues at coordinate 58,909 of NW_010126192.1, read as the reverse complement.
TATCTGCATTTCCACAAAAATCTGTCTCTGTTTTCTGCCCAAATGCAGAGACATAAAGCGCAATATTTCCATTTCACATGACAGACATCTCCTCTCTGCCTTACAGTTACCACGAAATTATTGCCAGCTCTGAGAAGAGATTTATGGTGGGACTGTCTTCATTTTTTTAGGTGTTTGACATTTTACTGACAAATCACTATGGTCTGACCAAAGGCATTAAAATAAAGAGAAAAATTCCTTCCTACTGCTTGGGATTGGCCCTATCAGAATACCTCCAGGCCCAGCTGCTGCTCCAGCACGCTTTAAACGTGATAAAGAACATGTTTTTTGAAGACAACGATCCCATATCACTTGTATTCCTTATGATAAATAGCATCAACTCTTTTGCAGGGTAGAGGTTTAATTGTAAAGTTTTGAATTGACTGAGAATTTTGTGCATTTGTGTGCCAAACAGACGCCAAATAATTTGCATTTAGTGCAGAATGAAGAAACCCACCCAGGCAGCCTTACGGGAAGCTTAATTGTTCTCTCCACAAAGGAAACTGAAGTCACCTCGCTCAGCATTTGCCCCATCCTCACTGGACACCCTGAGCTCTTCGGGAAAGCACTTGCTCCTGCGACTGACGTTGTGCCCAGGAATGAGTCAGGTCCCTGCAGTGACTAAACCACCGCCGGGCGGTGTGTGCGCGGGAGAAGGGGAGGCTGCTCTGTGCTCGGGGAGGTGCCTGGTTACGCTGGGGAGACATTTGAAGCAGAGTTTATCCTAGCACTGCAAGTGAAGCGAACGCTCCAAGTGATTGCTTTGCATTTAATTTCTTCCAGGTGCAAAAGCAGAGGAAAGCCTGCTTTTCCCTTCCCCGCAGAATCAACCTCTCGGATGCCTCACTTCAGTTCCTGAATTAACTGCTAATAAAATTGGCTCCTCTCTCCGAGGCAGGGGAGACTTGCTGACAGAAGAACACTTACATGTAAAGACTTCTACACATCTGAATGGTAACAAGTCTCCATAGCAGCTTCTCTACACAGTCTGGCTTCAAGCCTGTCCTGTGCTTCAATCTTTCGATCTTCTCCAGTTCATGAGCCCTTACACTGCCATGTGTTCACCCTCCCCCTTTAGAAGATAAAGTCATTAATAAGGATTCATTGTTCCTTGCTAAATTCAGTTCCCTCTGTTTTTCCTGGCGCTTAGAACATCAAGTAAAAGTCCAAAACAAGTTTCTTTCTGCTTTGATTTCCTCTGCCCATGTCACCTCCTTCAGCTCTAATCACAGCAGTGATTAACTAGATCATCATCTTTTTACCAATCCCAAAGAACTTCCACTTGATGAAAAAGTTGAATGTCGCTCACTGGTACGTGGTGACTTGGCATATTGTGGCATCTTCTAATTAAAACACAAGTCATCACGACAGGCTGGTTGTAGCCACAGAATCATTTGCTATTTTCACATGAGTGCACAGCAACAAAAATGTAAAGAAAAAGCACTGAGCCACTTATTGCTTACCCTAAAACAGACAGGATCTTGTTCTCTCACTCAGAATGTGAGACTTTTCTACTTAGAAATATTTGTGAAAAAAAATCCCTTTACGGTGCTATATCAGACTGTCCCATTTTTTAAAAAATAAGAAAGCAGGGGGCTGGAATGTTTGCCTTTATCCCAAGGAAACACCCCTGACACACCTCACAGGATCATCTGTCATCGTTTCTCTGGCCTGGACCTACAGACAACAGCTCCAGTGGAGCTGAAGCAGCAGGAACCATCAATGACAGAGTGTCTTGAGTTCTTGGCTGAGACACAAGGAGTATTTCTTGACACGTTCATGCAATGTGGCATCCACACGAATATCCCTCTCCCTGGCACAATTCTCTGTTGCCTGAGGTGTGCCCTTCACGCTCTGCAGCATCTTGGGAGGAAGCTCTGGAGGCACGGGAATCCATGAAACTCACTTCTGGCTGAGAAACCGAAACCCCTGCAAGGCAGCCTCTGTTAGTGACGAGTGGAAGTGTGACCCGGCACCCAGGATTCGGCGTTTGGTACTCCTGCCACCTCGTCTCCTGTACAGCTGCTGAGGGAGCCAAAAAAGCTGTCAGGACACAGAGGCAATCCTGTGTGAAAGGGGAAAGTGGGGAATCCTTCCTGATCTTTGTCAGAGAAATGTTGAAATCTTGGCCACATCTGGAAATGGTACAATTTCCATCAGTAGAGATGGAGCCAGGATTTTATCTGAAGAACAATGCAGATGCCACAACCAGAAAATGGGTGTAACGGCAGCAGTGCTGTGTGCTGACACTCTACTGATGGGCTACTGTCAACAGAAACGTTTATTCAGAAGAATCCAATAGCAACACTGTCTGTTGTGATGAGGTTGTAACATGGCAGAGAATCCAGCCTTCCTGCTAAAACCTTCTGTCTGGATTATTTTTATTCCTTTTTGAAAACCTATGAGAAGAGCCAGCGAGCGCGCAGCCCATGCTTCTTGAACATCGGCTTCCTATTGCACGGCACCGAGCACTAGCTGAGACAAATCAGTGAAAGCCATCGGCGTGGGAGATGCGCGGAACGACTAGGAGCCATCTGAGGCAGAACTTTTCCATCACAGCTTTTCGTTGCTGAGGATGGTATGGTTCAGCTGTAGGAGCAATGTGAAGCGAAAAGGCTCATTTATTTAATGCCTCTTGACTGCAGAGGTAGTTCTGATGTCCCCTACATCCTTCAGTACCATCCTTCAGAATCGCTGAACGGCTTGGGATGCTTAGAACACTCAAGGACAAAGTGAGGTCAGTCAGTAATTTAAACACAAATGTGTTTCTGACTAGCTACCAGCACTGGTTTGTTGAGGAGTTGGAAAAAGATTTAAAAAGAATCATACCCCTGCTAAATGTTTCAGACTGACTCACTTCTGACTGGGAAAGCATAGTCACTCGTTATTGCAGGGGAATGTGCATATGCGCCTTCCAAAAATTGATATGGCTGCTGAACTCCACATCCTACTCATCTCCCAGCAGATTTCTCGGTACACATGCTTACATTTACGAACCCCATTCACATCAAGGGACAGTGGGAGTTACCGATACACAAACTATCATAAAAAAAAAAAAAAAAAAAAAAAAAAAGCTTGCTGAGCTGCATCTGAATGATGTAAGTGTTGGGTAGAGACAACCGATTATTTAAAACCAGAACAAGATTTAATTTAGCTATTCCTTTTTAAGGATGCCAAGACTATGCTGCAGAGTTGTTGTGACCACCCTGAGCACACAGACAAGAAATAGCAGCTGTGGCTTAATGAGGTTACAAAATAATTCAAATACTCTGGAAATTCTTTTTATCATTCATATGGTAATGATCATGATTTTTTTCCCTTTACCTCTTTCCATCTGTTTAGAGAAGGAAGGATTTTCATATCTAATAAGCCCTTTGTGAGGGCTGCCTTTGCCCTCTCCTGGTAGTGTCTTTGCCACACCAGACGTTAGGAACCCCGACCCCGTCCCTGCGTCCCTCAGCCCTGCGTCGTTCTAAATCTGCTTCCAGTTAGGAGCTGGGCTCTCAGATTGCAGGAGCTGCCGTTGGTACGGCTGTGCTGACCTCATTGTATTTTCAGTGCCATGTTCAAGACGTTATTTTCAGAAACATTGGGGTTTTTTTTAATTTTGAAATTTGGAGGAACATTAGAGAAGATTTTATTTGTTGCAGAGCCCACACATCTGAAACAGACACGAAATGTGCAGACTTCAGATGCTGGGATATCGTTTCTTCCACAGCCTGCCTGTCTTCTCCACTGACCCATTAGTGAACGCGTTACAGATCTTTCTGCTCCTGTAAGACCATGTATTTTACACCAGCCTGATTGAGATGCTCATGTTCAAAACATTTCCTCTATTTCAGTGCTCCATACCATTTTTTTTGCATAGAATAAACACAGGTTTATTTTTAGAAAGACCCTTTAATTGGGGTAGATGAAGACACTGAGCAGACAGATGCCTCACCACCAAAACTCTGGTGCACCTCTGCGTTTACTGCAGAAGATAAATGAAGGAATTAAGACTTTTGAAGGGTAGCTGCAATTTCTGATTGCAGGGAGAGCCCAGTATGTCCCAGGATTTGTGAATGTCTCACAAGTTACCATGCTACTTGCAAAATATAATTAGCTTTGGATGAAGTTGTACCCCCCAAATGAACTTCATTACCCATTTACCACGGGCCTCAATGGAGGCAAGGTTTAACCTCCAAGAACAAAGCTTGAATGCACCTGAAAACTTTTAACACTTTCAGAATACACGAATATCCCCTACATCCTGCATAGCAACAGCACCTTTCTTTTTTTCCCCTCCTTTCGCTAACACTTCCTTCTCCATCTTTCTTAATACTTTTATTTTTCCTTTTGACACCTAATTAAGTGACCTATCCCCCCCAGTAGCCAGCACAGTGGTAGAAACATAGGATGTAATTACACCTTGCTTGTTTTGGTCTTTTTTTAATATAGACAAGATTGTTTTATTAATCTCATACATTTCTTTCATTCGACTACTGCTCTTGCATCTCTCTTTATCATTTCAAAGTTACAAAGGAAATGACCTACTGAGTCTGGGGGGTGACCCTTTTCCCAGAGTTCGGATAATGTGGTGTAACAGGAGTGATAACCTGTGCTGACGCTGGCTGTGGAGAGCAAATCATAAACTTGAATCCGCGTTCTCGGTGATTTAAGCCAAAGCCCTCCACTGGTGCCAGAAGAGAGCTGTAAGAAAGATTAAACTATGTAGAGGTCCCTGTGAGTGGTGAGACTTTACCAGTCCCTTGGAGAAGCTTCAGCTCTGACGTATTTTCCAGTGTATGCGCAGAAAGCTATCGAAGTGCATGGATGCGAGCCACTTGTGCTGTGTGTGAGAACTGCGCGTGTGTGACCGCTTGGGAACATGAGACATCATCTCAGGTCCTGGCATCGCGAGAATAAAATCTGCTTCCAGAGGGGAAAGGGAAAAGCAGCTTGGCTGAAAATCAGCGTGTGCTGGCACATTGTTTGTACTGTACCTGGAGGAAGATGTAAGTGCTGACTCTCTTCCACAGAATTGTGTCCCTCCAATGTAAGGAACTGGCCAGGCTTGATACGCTCAAGGGGTATGGTACACTCATGCCAGCTCGGTCCATGTGCATTGCCTACAACATAGACAGAACTTAGTACAGGCTTTCCTTGGAAATTCATTTCTTAAGAAAAGGCAGGAAGACAGAAGTCAGTTACACAATGTGATTAATCCGTTCAAGTGGAAAATGGCAAGTCTCTCACTTAGATTACTGGAAATCTATCTAGAGCATCCAAACACCCTGCAATGATTGCAGAAATCCGTACAAATTCTTTTCCCCATGAGGCTCTCTGGACATTTAACTTCTAATACTTCAGCTACTCTCCAAATTCTTTGAATTTTCAAAGATGAGTTGACAGCACATTAAAAAGAAACACTGCTTTATTTGCCAGATTTAGATCTCATTAAATGTACATACATAAGTTAGCTGAATGCGATGTTTAAAAAGTTTATTCCAACATTAGTGTATCAGATAGATCGGCAACATACTCAGCAGACAAAAACGCCGCTCTGATTGCACAACAGCACAAGTCACAACAAGCCGTACACGTAGAACAGTCGGAAAGTCCATCTATTTTCACTCCCTTCTGTTGTCTCAAACTGATAGTATTACACAAAAAAGTAAAAGCATAATAACAAAATCTTGTAGAAAAAACAGTATAGTGTCTTATAGTAGCACTCTTCTTTTGCAGTCATTTGCTTAGAATATACCACACTACATCTTTCATATGTAAAAATACTGAATTTTAATTGGAAAAAAAATATAATCCCTGATTGTATTACCCTTGAAAGGCCAATTTTCTCTTTCTAACTAATTCTAATGAAGCAATCTACTGTTGCTTAAATTACGGTAGTTCCAACACAGAACTATCTTCGCTTTGGTTAAAGGACACTTTTAGATATTTTTATTAAAACACATCAAAATCAAATACTCCAACAGCAAGAAGCAGCACATCCCCAAGCTGACCAGTTCATTTTTCTTATTTTTGTCACTTTTCAAGAACACTTCAGGAAACGTATCTGTATGTGGATCATTATAGTCCTAATGACATTAATAATCTTTTTGTCAAAATACTGCTTAATGACGGTAAAGGCAAATTATTACATAAAGAGGTGTTAGACTTATTTTGTTATGTGACATTAGCTCTTAATAGGACAAGACATTCTCTTTTCAACAGTCTCTGTATACAAAGAAGTAATGCTATGAAGTGTAATGATATATTTTTAAGATATATATATTTCTCTTTAAATAAGCTGATCCCAGATTTTTTCCATTTTCTATTGTATGATACAACATATGCAAAACATCTGTTTGTACAGCATTGAATAGGAAGTGATCTCAAAAAATAAGTTTGAAAGAAGCAAGTAGGAGTCAAAACATCAGTTCAAGTTCAAATTCAGGGTCTGCATGCGGGGCTTCTGCAGATCAATGCTGTATCCCAGACGAAGGTACTTCAATGCTTTTGAATAGCATTATTCACTCACAATACATGTATTTTGTAACATCTTTTCAAGCGTAGTATATTTGGATGCTTTATTACAGAACCTGAAAAAACTAATGTTCTGTAGGAGGAATAGTGCATCTAAGGAATTTTCAAATCTCTTTTCAGCTTCAATCAGATTGTGCGTTTTGCATAGAAATACTGTTTTGCATCTCATCACCTTACCGTCTGAAGCAATTGTTTGCATTGCTAACGGTAACAAAACCGTGACATCTAAATAAAGCAGTTCCGTTAACAGCACGTGTAAGAAGCAGCAAAGTGCTTGCACTGTGTAAATTCTGGTGTCGCAGACATAGTTCTGGTGACTGATACTCTTCTTTGGCTTATACATTAAGCAGCAGAGCTAATCTATTTATACATGCATTCCTCCAATGAATCCATTACTTCAAATACATCTGAATATTCAAGAACATGGCCAGTTCATCGTGAACATGAGTTGCCAATCTGCTTGATTTATCAAGCAAACTTACAAATGAAGCTGAATAACTTACAGTAACGAGAAATGTACATCTGCTTCAACTCTTTGACTGGCAGCCAAACCATGGGATGTTTGCTCGAGGTAGGCACTTCAACGTTAGTATGTTTGCTAGTAATGGCGGTTCCACCCAAGACACTGATTTAAAACAGTTACAACAGGAAGGTTACTAGCCAAGTTTTCCAAGCCATAGGCTAGGTCTGCTAAAATGAAATATGGAAAACTTAAGTCGTGAATCTAGTACACAGTACATCAGTTGGCTGATATGGAATACAAATCGAATTTTTTGGTGTGTGTATACTTGCAAAGAAGTATAACTTTCAAAGTGCAAATATAGTAAAATTTCTCATCTCTCTAGCTCGTGTACGTCAGCATGAGAGAACACAACAGTCTGGTGCTACTTTACCTAAGCACTCTAGGTATGAGCCGCCCTCTGGGAGCAGTTTGCTGAGCACTAACGCACGCATGTGCCGAGGCAGGCAGGGTTTGGCTAACACTGTACAGCTTGGTGTGCAGGTTCACAGTATCACGATGCCTGCAACCACACTTTGGAGAGACGCGTTTCCCCCATAGTGCTCGTTTTCACATCTTCTGCCAAATGCAAATAAACAAGGCACTAAGCATGGAAGCACTGATATGTTTTAAATATACAGCAAAACCATAAAAATGCCTAACTGCTTCAAATTATAAAATGAGGGCACATTCATAAACAGCTGGTAGCTACTTTGCACAAGTAGTTATTATATATTTATAAACTTGGTAACTTTGTAGAACAGCCCCATGACAAAATAGAAAAAAAAAATCCTTCTTGAAGATTAAAAAGAAAAAAAAGCAAAAGAGTACCAAAACAAAAACACCCCCCGCCCCTGGCTCCTATATATAAGGATAATAACAACGTAAACATTGATTACTTGGCAGGCTTAAAATCTTTTGAATACAAATCCATGTACAAACCATCCAGCTCGATCAACCAGCATGGCAGTCCATGTCCCAGCCGACCAAACTGTGCAGTCATACTCCACAGTATGCCTCAAGCACAGACAAACCAAGGAGCAGCTTTGGCTTAAACTAATGTCAAGCGTGATCTTGCAATGGCAGTTTTGGAGACCGAGTAATAAATTAGCTGTATTTCTCCAAATTGTATGTATCTTTTCAAAAAACACTGTTGTTAGATGATTCCACAATATTTGCATTTAACGAGCAAACTCTTTGGCAGAAGATATCTTTATGAAAATAAATTATAGGGCTTTTTTCCTTCATTGGTATGCATTAACTGAATTCTGTGCCTATAAATAATGCCAAGTGGAATTAAGCCAATATATTTTTAAAAATCAATTCCTTTTAAAAAGCATATAGAAGTTCAAAGCTGCAAACAAATGTTTCGTAAGACATAGTGGAGACAAAAAAAGCCCCAAACCCTAACCCTTGTATCAGAAGTGTTCTCCTATTTAAATGATCATGTCATAAAAATAATAATTCTCAGTATTTTCCACAGCAGGAGTCCTCTATGATTTTCATGTCATTTTGTTTTTTGTTCAGCTGGGATACAGCCTGGGACTTTGCATTTAGCAACAGGGGGAGGGCTTGGTGGCAATGACCTTAGCGTATCCTGTGAGCCCTTTGAGGGTAACGTTCCCTATACTGGGAATCCAAATTCTAGGATACAAGATTACACTTATTATTCAAAGTGACAGGTAAATAGAAAACAGTGCTGAAGTCATACAGCTAAGTAGATTTACTGAACCTAGAATGCTCAGTAAGAAAAGTCTGACATCTTTGGACTGAAAGCAATGGGTTGAAACCGTTCCATAGCTTTCAAGATGATGCATACTGAGCAAATTACAGGTAAGAAAGCCAAAATGAGCTAAATCCCACACAGTTGTTTTTTCAACTACAGTGCTCTGGATAACTCCATTCTCCCTTCTGTGGCGATGAACTCCTTTTCCGTGGCTCGTTTATCACCTTGACAGAGTCTCTCCTTCAGTTTTTCAAGTTCATACTCATGTAGGATTTTCTGCGTTAAATATTTTTCACGTTTTATTTTGGCTTTCACGTCTGCAGGGACATCAGGAATCATCCATGCTACAAAAAATTTGACGATGAATACAACATGCTGAAAAAAAAAAAGGAGAAATGTAACAACTCATTACCAAATGAAACACCTATTGTTTTATCTAATACCAAATATCACAAACAGAATGCAGTTCAGTTGGCTCTCCTGGAACAATACATCCAACCTAATGTGTATCTGAGATGTGCATGAAGATTGAAACACTTCCTTTTATGCAGAAACTTTAATTCCAAACCGTTTATGAATTGGCAAACCCAAGAGGAAAGTGTCAGGTTCTGAATCCCTGGCATCACTTTCTAATACCTGTGTGTGGTTTGTTGGAAAATTCACATGGCCGTGCTGATAATGGTCAGCTATCGAGAACTGGTAAGACAGAGTAGGAAAAGTGATGAGCAAGGCACTTTAACAACTCCCTTTTCCCTTCAGAACTTGCAAGACAGTGGCTTAATACTGAAGTGCCAATCACCCAAATTATGGATTTAGCTATTTTTAGCCAATATACATCACTACAAAATGCATCCTGGATCTTGATCAGTCATCCCACATACAGCTCTTTAATGAAGCCAACAGGAGTGGAAGTGCTAGTCCCGGTGGCTCATGTCTCTTCCATCTGCGTAAAGACCTTTTTTATTCTGCAGGTTTATTTCGACCAAATTTAGCAGTCTCCTCAGCTGTCTTCACTGTTCTTACTCTGGGGTTAACTCCATGGAGTTAAAAGACCTAGCTGCAGTAAACATTTAGGATGTGAATATTTGGTATTACTTAGGGAAGAAACTATTTTATGCTCTCAGCAATTCTATTTTCTGTAACATCAGTAACTACCCAGACAATCTATAAGGTACCAATTTTGGAAAGGAATTTTGTAGGGAACATACCTCCATAATAATTATAAAGGCCAGTTTTGCAGCGAGAATGTGCCAGAACTGCATCGAGTGTAAATATTTCCTCTCATGATCCGGAGGATATCGATAGTCTCTGTACCTGTTGGACAGAAAGACATGCAAAGGTGAAATGTCATATTCAGTCTGAGACAGCCTACAAGCTCAGTGACATTTACAGGCAGATACAGCTGTCACTTACAGAACCTTTTCATCTTGTTTTAAATGGTCTGTTTCCTTTTGCAGAAAAAGGTTGCCTCTCAATTTGTTTCTATCTTATGTCTGCTTAAACACCCTCACACTCACAGCAACTGAGCGGAGACGAGGAGGTGCGTGAAGTGAACTTTTGTACACAGGTTACTTTTCTTCAGGCACTGATCAAATAATACAGGACAGTGATGGAATGTACCGCACAGTAACGGACAAGTACTGAATAAATGTGACAGATGTTGACAGATCATGTAGTGGACAGATGCAGGGTTTAATGGAAGGACAGTCTTGAGTGCATGTTCTACGCTCACATGTACAAGCAGGATAGGGACTCCTGTGGCTTTAAAGTTAAAACATCATACAAATGTAGGTTCCTCTTAAAGTGCTGGGGCTTTTTTTTTTTTTTTTTAAATCAAGTCAATACTTTTACCATGGACTTCTCCAACTTCCTCCAGAAACCTCCAATGCTGCTTCTAGTAAGAGGGGACTTTTTTTTTTTTTTTTTTAAAGGAAAGCAGGATGGCCCAGATCCCCAGTGACATCTAGCACAATAACAATTGACTTTAAATATAATTTTCACCTTTGGAATCTAAACTGCTCCTTTATGGATACTTCCTTGTCCACTTAAGCATTGCAGCCTAAAAACTGTTGAAAATACAGGCAAAAGTTGCATACCTTAGGGACATAAATCTCCATCACTCAAAAATCAATAGTTGAATTAAGTAAAAAACCAAAAACAAACAAAAAAAGTTAGCAATGAGACTCTCTTAAACAACAAAAAGGTCATTTTTTTTGTTTGTTTGTTACTGGCATGATTCTCTTACCATGTCAAGCACTGCCTTATTAACAGCTTAAACATTACCTCTCACTTCACAATGATGAGAATGACATAATTTAACTTCTAGCAGACTACTCAGATCTGCATTGATTTTTTATGCTGTAGTCTAAACAAAATGATAAAATATTTATTATTACACCAACACCAACCTGCATATGACTAAATTTTCTGGATTCAGTTTAGGCTTGTTTCTGTCAGGAAAATCTGAGATTTGAAACACTGACAAACTATTGTTGATGTACCCAGACATAGGCGAGTCTTCATTTTCATAATAAGCATAGTAGTAAACTAAACGAGGAATCATGTCTGACGTGAATGCAACAATAAAAGCCTGAAAAAGAAATTGAAAAAAAGAAATTAAGGAAGTGACACAGAAAACTTGTGAGCAGATTAATGAAGGGGTTTTGGCACTGTGACTCTGTGGCATAAACCGGGATCTTTTAAGCAAGGAGGAGCATGACTAGGGCTTTTTACCTTGGTAAGGATGCTGACTTGCAGCCTCTGCTGCAAGGACCAGCTGATTTTAAACGTTCGGTGAACAAAACATGTGGGTAGTCCTTACAAGAGGCACCAAATCCCAAATATCCCCCCACACCAAACCATCTTCTATCAGTGATAACAGCACTCCTCAGTGAAAGAGGAGGTGTGGGTCTGAATTCTTGTGAGAAAGGATGAACTCAAATCCAGTGGGGGATCACTAACTTCATGAAGAAGGGAGACATTGTCTCCAGCTGTATTTAAAAAGGAAACAATGGCTACCAGCACATTTTGCCTTGAAACCCAAGATACTTCAAATGCCCAGATACCTTGCTCATTAGGCAATAGCTGCCGGCGGTTTTGTTGCCCAAGACATTTATAGATCTGATACTGTTTACTATTCTACATTAAAAAGAGGCAACTCTTGCTCAGCAGTCTGCTTTACATTATACTTAAGACTAAATACTAGCATAGCATTTAGTTTCCAGTTTTTAAAAAGTACTCTGAGCCATTGCCCCCATAGGGGCACCCAGAAGCAGATGAATGAGTAGAATTTCCCGGTGAATAGGACTCATAACGACAAGATAGGAACATCATCTGGCTGACAGAATTAATCTACCTCTCCTGGCCCCGACAAGTCCCCTCTGGGCAATCACTGTGCTTCATCAGACTAAGTTTCAGACTGGCTTATGCCATTCCAAAACACTGTAGAAGACAGACAAGTGAATGTAAGATTATGGTCCAGTGAAATATGCATTTGGAGCTGGATGTTGTCAACATACGGACAAGCCATACCACCCAAATGGCTTGACCATATCTCCTTAGGGTGGCATGTGATAAAGTGAATACCACTGATGACAGAAAAAAAACATCAGTTGATTTTTAGATCTGCAAATTCTGAGTACATGGAAGAATCAAGGTGATGTAGCACAGTTAACATACTTACATTAGTGACAACAGACAAGATGGCCATTCCGTTCAGGATTTCTTGCCAAACTCCTATGCTATGTGCTTTCGCAGCCACAGGTCTCCTGAACTGAGTGGTTAATTTCCAGGAGTCTACTCGAATCTCCAGGATGTTATTCATCAGAGCAAGAAGGGGAGCCAGGGGAAAGGATGCCACGAAGAGAGTAATGAATCCAAACTGAATGACTGCAAGGGAGAAAAGAAAAGTGTCAAAATCTGCCTCTACAAAAGTACCCTCAGGGTCACAATAAAACATGCAAGTTGCCACGTGCAGACAAGTGGTGAACTTCTGTCACGCTGCACGAGTCCTCTCCAGCCCTGGCCTGAGCTAAGCAACAACCTGCCCCACGCCCAAGACTTCTCTAGTTTCATAGGGCTGCCATTTGGCAGCACCCAAGGGAACAGGACACTGGGGTCCTGGTAAACAACGCTGCCAGCAGTGCTGGATACCAATCCTTCCATGGTGCTGCAGTTCTCTCCTGAATGGAATGCAACTACAGGGCAATGGGAATGTACTCACATGTCAAATTTCTGAATTACGAGATAAGAACAAAAAAAAACCAACAGCAAGAACAGGCTAGTTTTCCTCTCTTGCAGTTTGTACAAAGCAAGCCTGTTCTTTTACTTATCAGCTACACTCCTAAAAGAAAAATAGGAAATACTTTCACTTTTATCACAACCTTACCTCCACCTATTGTTATTGGCTTGGTCAAAATATTAGCACCAATTCTGTATGTAATAGTTCCACCAGGGAGTCTTAACATTAGTTTAAGAATTGCAAACAAAATACATAAAATAACTCCCTTGTTACCAAAAATGAAATGTCTCTTGGTACAGAATGTGACAGTCCTCAGTGCAGAGCCAACACTGCCACTATGTTTTAAAGACAGAAAACAGAACATCTTGTCTGGTTTAGGCAGTGTCTAAAAATAAATTCCCATCCGCCAGTCATCAGCTCTTCCATGATTTCAGTGATCAGTTCTCTACCTTAGACAAGCAACAAAATTCCCTATAGCTTAGCAGCCCCAGGACAATGCTGGAGTGCACAGGTTCAGTTCTGATTCAGTGAGAGCAAGGACATCCATTAACAGGCATGGCTGACAACACTATTGGTTCTTAGCATATGAACTTCACAGGATCACAACCCTGTATGAAATATCATGTAGTATATGAAAAGACAATAGTACAGCTGCAAAGCTCTAGGCAATAATTATTTCTGTACAAATAAAACAATACAAGGGACCACTTTTCAACAACTTTTGTCCTTTTAATAGACACATACTCATTTATTTTAGCATCTTTTAGATTTAATTTCTAGTTTTAGTTTCTCAGGTTTTGTGAAGTAATTTCATATGCTGACCTGTTCCTGTTACCTTTAAAAAATCCTATTCTGTCACCCATGCTCCCTCTGCTGGTCTCCTGGACTGTATGGAAGCGTTAATCAGCGCAAACCTAAAACTAAACAGATTCTCTATGATCCAGTTTGCAGATCTCATCTCTGCAGTACACATCCTTACAGGATATTTGGCACTCATCCCACACCTACAATTTCCACTGACATCAGCTGAGAATTTGCTTGGGAACAAGAACAGAACAGACACTGAGACAGCTGGCTGCACCGAGAATAATGTTCACTATTCAAATGAGGGAAACAAACAAGCTTTGCATCGTTTCAGTGAAATTCCCTGCAGTCTAAGATACAAAGGCAGCTTTTTTTTTTTTTTTTTTTTAATTGGACTGACCTATTTAATGATTTCCAGCAGTTAATTGTCTACTGTTTACCAGATGAAAGTGGTGGCATCAACCCATAAGAATTAATTGAGAAGCTGTCTTTTTGGAAGTGTCAGTACAAGGTGTCTTGTCCTCAATTCCTAAACGTGTATTTTTAAACTTACCCATTTCTAGATATTCATAGAACAGGCCTAAGGGTCCAAATGTCTGCAGATCATGGTCTTGCTCCCAACGACTGTATAAATTTTCTGGATTATTTCTGGCCTTCCGGCGTCCCCACCAGTTACAAATCCAGCTGTATAGACAGAAAAAGTTAACAATGAGAGAAGCAGATCAAGCATCCCTTTCTCTAAGCAAGATTCTCGTTGCAATATGCTTTTACAAGCATGGCTTTCACAAAAAGAGGCAAAAAGCCTTTATAAAATGAGTCTACTTGTCAGAATTTGTGCTTAATTTACAGAATCTTTTCTTAGCTTCTTCATATAGCAATATCTGTTATCGCTCCTTCCCGAATTTCCTCTGTCTATAACATGGGCACCTCAGTGTAAGAGAGAACTTACGGTACAATGGCCTCCTGGATATTTCCCCAGATCTGTTTGCCAGCCATGACTATGGTGAGCTGTGTCGTCAGTTCTATCAAACAGCCCGCAGGATCACACTGGCAGAGACAAACTGGCGGTTAATGGACATGACCCAGATAAACCATATTCTACTACTGTATAAATGAAAGAAAGGAGTTCCTAAAACTTGCTAGGACAATACTTATTTTAATACTTAATACTGAATAATAATAAAATAGTTTAAACTCTTTATCCCCTCCGACATGTGCAGTCACAAATTGCAGCTGCAGGTTTTGTCTGGAATGAGCTGGGCCTCAGCTGGTCATCCTGCAGCTGATGGAGGGGCTTCCAAGGACTCTTCCTGCCATTGCTTGGCAGGGAAACACCAGCAGTGAAAATCTGTGTCTCTCAGTCACAAGACTGAAGAATCGAAAAGCTTTTCTTGGCCCCAGTTCTCCCGAAATGCCAGTGGATCTCACTACAGGTGTTAAAAGTGATTCTCTAGGTTGAAGAAAGACAGTAAAAATGGAAATGGTCTCTGGGTTTTGGATTTCTTTGTAAGCTTTTTTATTATTATTCAATCCATCTTAATCATGAAAGTCCTACCTCTTCATTTCGCCAGCGATTAAACATGTATGTGTAGGCACCTGGGTAACCAACAAACTTCCCTTTGAAGAAGGCCACGTAGAAGCAGGATGAATAGTAGTTGACAAACTGGAACAGAAACATTTTCATAGTGAGCCTGTTCTCATACTCCATGTGAGTTCTGGGAATCTCTGTGAAAGCAGAAAACAGTAATTTTATTTTCCCTTATTCCCTTTAAAAGGATAAAGATTCATAAATACTCATCACCCACTGTGCCTTTACATCCCAAAGGAAAAAGAAGAAAAAAAGAAAACCACCTAAAAACAGTTCAGCAGATGGAATTCCTGCTCTCAAACACCCTGCACTTAATTTACAATGTCTGAGTAGGCAGGCAACTTAAATTAATTCTTGAAACATTTATAAGCTTCAATTTCCCCTTCTTTATACTTGCCACTAGCACTCGTCCATCCCAAAATCTTACACTATTTTTTCAGCAGCTCCAAGATGAACCTCAAACATTAACTAGCAGGGTCTTCTAGACTATGAAAATTTCACTGTTGGCAATGCACATGGTAAAGAATTTTTGTTTGTGGTAGAGAAGTATGCAACAGTTGGTTTTTTCAATATGTTGTATGTGTATAACTTGTACTGAAATCAGCAGAAAGTGGGTGGGTCCTGTGCCTCTGAAGGATGAGACTCAAAAGGCAGCGCAGAACAGGATACAGGGGAAGGATACAGGCATCTTGGAGGTACTGAACACCACTGAGCCTTTACTTAAGATTTTGCTGCCTTTGTAATCACATTCTCCATCATGTTTACATTTTTAAAGGTGGCAGGAAGCCCTAAGCACATTACTGGTAAAATGTCCTGTTAAACAATAACACATAGCCAATTCAAGCTGGGAGAAAGGGGGAGAAAATACACCACAAGCATTCATGTTCCCCTGAATTGGTCAGGACCTGGCAGACGTGTTGAACTCACTGGCCCTACAGCAAAGTTACTTTATATATCCAAGTAAATTAATGCTTCCAAGCTTGGCATGAGTTTGCATGTGGTATTTACTGGGAACCTGACATCAGAGTGTACGACAGAGGCAGTACTCAGGTGAGGTAGTCTGCCTGGGATGCAGCTCATCAAAATATTTTTATTGGCAGTGAGCTGTTCAAAAGTTGATGTTAGACACTCAGGGTCTAGAGCGCCAGAGGTGGGTTATACCTGAATGTGAAGGGAGTTAGAACAGACACTCCTGACAGCCACAGACATTTCCCACCCTGGACCCAACCGTGTGTGAGCCCGGGCCGGGCGCAGCTGCCCCGGCCGCCAGAGGAGGGCAGCAGTCCCGTACAAATAATCATCTCTTCCCTCTGCAACCCAGAACCCCAGCCAGGGCTGACACACGAGAAATTAATCCTCCACCCTCGCAAGCAGGAAAATAACATGGCTGAGCCTTCATGCTTATAATTCATGCCCTTCAAAAAAGATTTTAAAAATTACGTTTATCTGTTTTGTTTTTTGTAAATAATTATGGGCAAACAAAGAAAGATACATAAAGAAGGGCTCTAGGGAAGTATATTTCCAGCAAGTAAACAAACAACAGTCAAACATAAAATCTGCTACAAAAGCAACAGATCTTTCTCAGCCTGCTGGCTCCTCCAGCTCTGCAGTGAGCCTACTGCAGGTAATGCTACCAACAGCTACAGCCACAACGACACATGTTGGGCCCAACTTCTCAACCTGCTCCATCTCTGCCTTCCATCTGTGTCACTCCAAAACTGTAAATCCATAGCTAAGGGAAATAACGCCTATGTTTTCCACTAAAGTAAGAGACATGATTATTTAGTCTTGTTCTTATAAAGATGGCTGTGAAAGCTG
Source organism: Pterocles gutturalis (assembly GCF_000699245.1). Taxonomy (NCBI): domain Eukaryota; kingdom Metazoa; phylum Chordata; class Aves; order Pterocliformes; family Pteroclidae; genus Pterocles; species Pterocles gutturalis. The sequence continues at coordinate 41,670 of NW_010126192.1, read as the reverse complement.
TGATGTTTTTTAAAAAAAATTATCTTCAGGATTTCAAACTGAAATACTGCTCAATCAAGGTAGTTTGATCTTGGTTTGGTGACTCTAATATAACACGTGATAATTTTTCATTATGTTCAGAACTATGATTGTCTCTGTAGACTGGTTTAATAGAAGCAAACATTATACTAAGAGAAATCAGTTTATGGTAACTATTCAAACACAGGGAAAATGTTCAGTATGGCCACGGACACAACTGAGTCATTGCTGCAAGCTACAGACTAACATCCTAGTGCTCCCACTGTGCCCAAGGTGAGGACAACTACATCGAAAGCCTCTAGATGGGTTCTACCTTTAGTGATTCCTTGAAAGTTTTGTCTTCAAGTACACTGCTTACCCATATCAGTAATCCAGATGGCTATTCTCTCATAGAAGAAATTCAGTATCATGATGATGACAAAGTTCAGGCATGAGGCCGTGACGGAAGTTGCCAGCTGAGGGGTCAGTAACCCGCTGATGGGCTGTAGGGTTTGAGTGTTCTCCATGAGGCTGGCGAAGGCAGCGTACACAGCAAGACGATACACGATCACAGCTATCATGCTAGCTATAATCAGAGACACCTAAGGAGAGGATAGGGAGTTGAAGTACGCTTACAGCTCAGTGTAGCTACATGCATGCAATTTTTGCAATAAGATGTAAATCATCATGCTTTATAGTTTTAAAATTTTGTTCTTTGTAGGTATGAGTTCAGCAGCACTGAAATGCAAAGTACAGAGGCAAAATACTTTGTTATATTAGACTCATTAAACCCAACTAAATTATTTTGTTAACAGAAGAAAAGCAGACAATCTAATACCAATGTTAAAAAAAAATAATGCAGAAGGATACAGACTCATAGAAATGGAGATGGAAGGGACAAGTTAGATTATATTGTCTGCCCTGAAATTCACTCTGCAGATATTTCTACAGAGGAATATGTAGATATTTCATTGTAGTGAGTAATATTTTTTTTTGCCTTTACTACAGATTTTTTTCAGTATGGTCTGTTAACAGCATATAAGCCAGAGAAAATGTTACCCCTATGCTAAAATGTCCAATCAAATTACAAATTAATGAAAGATTTCCAAGGTTGTTTTGTTTTTTTTTTCTTTTTAATCTGAATTGATTTTGCATGACAGGAGAAAATCTGCAGGACAATAATAAAAGCATGTGTTAATTTCATTATTAAAACCAGTTTGTGTTAACATCATGATTAGTGACAATCAGCAACTCTGATATATGTTAAAGTGATGATTCAAAAAGATGCTCACCCAGAACAACACTGTAGTTCCCGAGATGCAGAACCGCACAGCCTGGCTAGTTATAGGCAAATAAGGCTCCATCTCCTGAAACAGTCAAGCAAGCACAGCACAGTTCACAAATCCATCATCTTATTCCAACGTCAAGCAGCACACAGAGCTCTCATCAGCTGTGTGAAAGTGCCCACATCCGAGGAAAACCATGCAGAATCCCCCTCTCTAAAAGGGCAGATATGGCATGATTTTGAATGTGCTGAGGAGGAAAAAAAAGATCAGCACAGAAGTGGCCATAACAACGCTAACAGTAAAGACAGTACTTGGAAAGAATGGTTAAACCTTTGCAAAAAATCAATCAGTGGCTGAAGCAAAAAGGCCAACTCCTTCATTAGATGAACAGGAGAGAACTAGTTCTGTAATGCTAGGTCAGCTGTCACACAGCTGTGAGTCCAAAACTGGACTTTGAAGAAATTCTTCATGTTGAGGTTTCTTAAAATGATCATTTACTTGGATGTACCATGTTTTTCCACACAGCTAGAGAGCGTTCTCCTCCACTCCATCATTTTTTTTTTAATTGAAGAAATAGCTGCATTAATTAGTTGCCAGTCTCCGCTGCAGCGTCAGGCAGCCAGGTCTTACCCAAGTGAGTATCCCCATATAGCATATGAACAATTTTCCGTGTTCGTATGAAGTTCTCTTTTTCGCAACCAATTCTAATTCCTAAAATATCAGATTACACATATTAAGAAAAGATCATTTAAGAACTAATGCCAGTGGAAGAAGATTTAGTAAAAACTAATCTGAATTTGATAAATCTCTGGGACAAGGCACTGTAGTATGCTTACACTGCTCCTGGACAGAGGGGCTACAGGCGAGCGCAATAGGAAGTATAGTATCAATAAGGAAATGCTTGTTTTGACCACAGAAGATATTTAACCTGTAAAATGTTGTTGAAGGGAGTTTCTGTTGCACAAAAGCCCAGAACGTGTCCAATGCACAGGTGTAACTCTGAATACAACGACAACGGGGTTGCTCGTTTCTCCCTGACACAGCCAGGCAGCAGTTGTTTCACAAACGTTGCTTCTTGATGGCGACAGTCTTCAGTCAATCAGCATGCTCATACAGTGTGATTGTGTTCGAAGTGTAATGTGCTGTTCTCTCAGGAGAGATATACTGCCTGAGTATACTCACTAAACACAATTATCAGTACTGTAGTCTCACGTCACAACAAGCTGTTTGATGATGATAACAGTTAAAGGCTCTATTAACAGAGCTATAAAAAACCAGCTGAAGATAAGACACAAGCACAGATATCAAGTGGCTTTACATAGGCTCATAACACTTTGTATCTGTTATGTATTAATAAATAATGTTTATTCTATATTAAGAACAAATGTTTCACACATTCTAGGCTATTTAACAAGTCTTCTACTTTAGAACAAGCTGTAGGTAATAATGTGCAGTGATAGAGCCTGTCTAAATGGAATGCATCATTATTTATGTAAATTAAGATTCTACTGTAATCAGCAAAACCAGATTTTAGCTATGATCTAGCTAAACAGCTTAGCATAGTGATCAAATGAGGTGTTAATTAAAGCCTCAAGATGCGCAATTTCTGTTTCAATGCACCTAGAACTTTGAATTATGGCCACGAATAATGAGGAAACGATTTTCTGAGCAAAGCAAAGCCAGCCTTGGGATACAAGAAACTCAGTGAGCTGTATCCATAATATCCTACCAGTCTGCAGAATTAACTTATTTGAAAATCACTGCCCTTTCATGTGTTCAGTATTGCACTTTATCTAATGAAAGAAAATTACACTACAGCATGGCTAACCTGTATGGTTTGCTGTAACTGGGTATTGATAAGGATCACTGCTAAACCCTGCTGCACAAAAGCTTCTAAAAATCCACCAAGGCAATAAATTGATGTGACATAAAAATAAAGGACTGTACAGTCATTGCATTTTTATGGCAATTGTTAATGCATATTTAGAAAGCACAGAACAGTGCTGTATCTCACTGTAAGATAAGAAAAATACATTACAGTCCAATATTTCCAAAGCAAAGTCCAAATAAACCATCCTACCTAGCTAAGAGATCTGCATGAACTTAGAGGGAACAATCACCCTCAGGACAGCTACACAAATGCACCTCACCCATGCCATCTCTGGCTGCAACCCGCTGCAGCGGATTCACCTGCCAGACTGTGGGTTTTGGTCCGCGCTGTACGTAACCCCTGTCCACGAGTCAGCCCATGACTTCCCTGTCCTCACACCACTACCCTCTGCTGCAGCCCTCACTTCAGAGCACACAGGGGCCGCGAATCACCAGTGTGACTTCCCCTGCTCTTTCCTTCAACTGCAGCAGAACCACAGAGGTTCAGCTGGTTTTGGTCACTGTGCAGCCAAGTCAGAAGAAAGCGGAGGTTTTGAGCCTGAGCATACACAGGGGTGCAAACTAGCAAATAATACACAATAGGCAGGAATCTGATTTCAATTAGCTGACCTCACTAATCAAAAATTGATTTACCTGAAATGTTTTCCTGAGCATGCAGAAATCAATACCTCAGCAGAGCTACACTCAAAATCACAGCACGTGGTTATCAAAGATCTCTGTGTGACTACAGGGTACAAGTTACAGGTGTAAGAACGACAGCATTAATGCTGCATGTGCAGGAGAGACAGAAAAACTGTCTCTCATGAGAAATACGATTAGTATATGTATCTCCTAATAATTAAGGAGAGAAATCCTGAAAGACAAGGCTACTATTTACATAGCATTGATGCTTCCCATGTTCTGGCTAAGCTTCTATTTCTTTTCTGAAGACTGTGTTATCCAAGTCTACTTATGACTAGTGAAAATAAGCAATTTATATAGAACTCTAGGAAGAGGAAGGATAATTTAAAAATACGGCAAATTGAGGTGGTAGATGTTGCACCGGCATGCAACCATCTGATCCCTAAATTTGTCAAATAACTCCTACCTAAATTAAATTTAAATGAATACAATTAACATCTAGTAGGTATTTACATAGAGCATTTAACAGAGTTAAATAGTGTGGTTAATTGTATCTCAATTAGATTTCAGACAAAGAGCTTCAGCAACCTTCATCTATTTAGTGTTCCCCAAAGTAATTGTATATCAGAAACAAAACCACAGCTAGTCCCACTTTTGTATTTTTACATCAAGACAACTGCTTCTTTGTATGTTGTGCAGGGATGAGGAAGAGTGCTTTTAAAGGTGTGAACATTTCAGAGACTGCTACCTTGGAATGTGAAGAGCACTGTAAGGATGGTGCTAGCCAAGTGAAAGCTATAAACTTTGCCTTTGTATTCCTGATGTAATATATCAATTTCCGTTGGAAATTAAAATCAATAGAGAACAACTAATGAAAGTTATGCACACTCCAGAGGCAAAACCCCCCCATGTTCTCATTTATTCAGTGTCAAAAGCCTAGATAACAAAAGACAGCTGCAGAAAGAAATCCAAGAGATGGGGCGTGCCTCTCATGTGCAAGAGGAGGTTGAAGCGCGGATCGCTCTTGGTTACTGTTGCCTTCAGACTGAAAAGCAGGATGGCCACACCGCAATGGCCCTGCGCCAGGGTAAACAGACCCTTGACAGGCAGGGCTATCAGCTCCAGGACTTATTGATACTAACACAGCTGCACTGCTTTTGGACGTTGAAGTGTTTATCTCTGACCACTAGTCAATCAGAGCTCAAACCTCAGCACTCATCAACTGTATGCCTTTAGCGAGAAAACACTGTGCTACTAAATTCTGCTTTGATATTCGACGCAATCTATTGTGTTCAGGGAGGGTGTGGTTGGCATCACCTCCTACATACTGAAGCCAAACTCGCTGCTCCCATAAACACTGCTCTGTAATAGCTGAGGGACTGCCCGGCTCCGATACAAATGTGGCATTGCTTACATGTGTCATACAAACCTTTACCTAGCCATGAGATACAGACTCGTTCCTGAGGCAGACCTCACATGTTATCAGACTACCTTCCGGCACACAGCTGAATCTGCATGCACGCTAACCAAGCAGGCTCATTACCTGAGTTACAGGATTCTTCTTCTTCTGGGTACATTTTGCCTCGTACTCAGGCCTCAGCTGGAGTTGTTGCTGTTCCTCTTCAAAATCAACCAAATCCCACTCGTATTTCAGTCTAGCTTGCCGTCTCTTCCAAAACTCCAAGAAAAGTGTAACTGCAATTTGGAAATATTAAAATACAGTTAAGGGAGAAGGGAACAAGTTCACGAACCAATTTAAACTTAGTTCTGCACTGGCTTTTATTTGCAGTCTGTTATTTATCCCCACAGTGTGCCCATGTATTAAAGTTCACAGCTAAGGCCATAATATGGTTTAAGTAATTTATTAGTTAATTGAATTCCAGAAGTGGATGAAAAGGGAGATGCCAAGACAGGATATGGGAATTTCCATGGTTAATGGATCAATTACCAGGATCAATTACCGTTTAACTACTTTTCATATGCAAAGAGCAACACAGAGTTAACAAAGGAACATGATAATTCAACTAACTGCTTGTGTATAGACCTGGAACACATGAACAACTACTGCAAATAAACAGAACTGTTTTCAAGTAGTATGTTCAAAACTTCTGTTGCTTTTTGATCATTATTTGATATTATGGTCATTTTAAAGACAGTGAATATCTGATGCTTTTCATATGATCAAGAGTGAGGCTGGCTTAAAAAATTTTTAAGACACTAGAGGGAACAGATTTCATTTATAAAAGAAACAACTGTAAAATGTATAATATTATAAAACATTTTAAAAGCCTTCTATAAACTACTTTAGAATGTAAGCCTTTGGTAATCTGATTGTTCTTATCTGAAGAGGAGAGGCTTTGCAGTTTACACAAACACAGGAAAGCTTATCTTTTGCAGTTTTAAAACCTTTGCTGGTACTTCCTGAATGACTAATCCATGTCACTCTAAGGCTTGCGCTTAAAACCAAGAAAAGTTTAGGAAAACAGCCATACATCATCATCTTATTCGATTTTTTTTGAGAATTCTCTACAAAAAAAACAGCGGTGAGGTCCTTCGATTACAAGTAACACAAATAGATTTTCTATTAGCACACAGAGATCTCTGCATGTCAATGAAATATCTATACTATCGCAGATTCAATTATGATATTTCACACAAACAGTATGAAACAGGAGACAGGGTATTTAAGGAAACAAGAAACAATAACTACAGTAACCCGCATCATCAAAACATACTATGATGTATGGCCTTCACTGGAGTAGAAACGAACTGATCGTCATCCTAAAATTACTGCTAATGAAGCAGTAGTGCTGGACCACCCTCCAGTGAAAGGACAGAAAAGCTCTCTCCTCCCTTGGCAGGACACTGATAACTTGAGGCGCTCTCCCAAGGACTGTCTAAGGTTGGACTACTCTATCTTAGGGTACTAAGGAAAGAAACAAATTTTCTCAGTCAGAGTATGCAACGACTATGACATCCTAGATAACTGCTGGATTTAGTTTGGTTTTGGTTAAGTTAAATCCCACTGTTGATTTGATTCTTTCATCACTTCTGCATCTGAGGCAGGATATTAAAGCGAAGCCATTATTCCCCTTCCTCCCACCTCCAGCGTCCCTCAGCAGTCTGGCTAAGATCCTCTTATTGCTTGACATAAAACTTATCAAATGTACTCACCCCATATGCCCATGAAAATGGCAAAAAAGAGAGTTGCCACGTTGTCAAACAAATGCGAATACTACAACGGAATACACAGGAACAGGTCAGCACCAAACTAGTTCTCGGTATGAACACAAATGACGAGTGGCTGGAGAACCAGATACAGACCTCTGAGGATGCGCAGGTGGTGTTCAGCCTCCAGTACTCACACTCTCGGTCACAAAGAGGGCACATGATGATCTCTCCTCCAATTGCAGGGTCACAGATTTCTTTGCTGAGGAGAAAACCATTTACAGGATCTGTTTTCATAGCATCTTAAGAGCTGCTATATGATTTTTTTTTTTTTAAAACAAATTAAGAGCTTCATTTGTTTAAAGTTCAACAGAGAAGATGCCAAGTCTTGTCCGATTCACTGGTCTTAACTTGTAGTTGGTCAGGACAAGCCCAGAAATGTAGCAGCTGCTATAAGGAGGAGAACTCTCAATTCACTTAGTACGGGCTTTCTGATTTTATCACTAATGAACCAGAGGTCTGTAAGGAGCTGTACTGCACATCAACTGCTTTCAAGTGAGATATAAACCATGTTTTCTCATCAGGTTAGTAATGCGTTCATAACACCTTTTCCAAAAGCAGAGGTATAAATTCAGCTTTGCTATTTACAGTAAAATTTGCTACTTCAACTACTACGGTGGATAAAGTTTACAATCTTATGATAGTCCTTCAGTATCCAGAGAAATCTGAACACATACAGCCGTATTCCCAGGTGAATTCTGAACCAAGCTAAAACTTAAGTCTCAAAATGACATAATTCAATAGAACGGATGAGAATTTTAACCTGTTATTCTTCTTTTATGGTTAAAGCTCAGAATTTTCTGGAAGACTTCTTATAAAAAACACTGAGCAATGAAATGGCAACCCTCTTGTTCCTCTCCCCATCCCACCTCCCCAGAGCCCTGAATACAATAAATCTTGGGATCCTTGAAGAAACAAATACAGTGCTGATTTAAAAAAGAGCCAACTCTGGCTTCTGAGATACTGGATCCCTCTTTGACAGGAGAACACTGCTGATCTGTACTGTACTCATGCTTTTGGTAGTTAGTACAAATGATGACCTACACAAAAAGGTCAGTGAACTACTATGCAAGATATATTAAAATAGAAAAGCTTTTGGCAACAATAAACACTTGAAACAAACAATTCTGAAAGATGTCAGTGGTACTCTGAGGACTTTATGTATTGCAGGTACTCCAATATAAAAAGCTATTGCCAAATGGCAATAAAATATTGCTTTTCATCTACAAATTGAGTCTTACTAATTAATAGCCACAAGTTCTACATCAGCTTTCCACCACCATTTCTGTCAATAAAGATAGCTGAAGAACAATTTGTCTGCTCTAACAAGCTTTAACAGCTTGTTACTTCATTTTTTGCAATAACAAAGTTTTCATATTGCCTAGCTTTTCCCATTATAAGCCCAGGAGATTTTCAACATTACACTCACCTGCTCATATTTTCATCCATTGTAAACAAGCCGTAAAGAAAACAGATTAAGCCAACAACCGCTGCAAGGAACAGCATCTCAGTGTAAAATCCTAGCCAGGCAAAATAGATTCCAATCTTCTCCCCATAGTACTTCCTGAACACACACAAAAAAATGCAATTAATAGGAATAAAAGCAAAGTTTAAAACTGGACAGAGTCAAAATGAAACACTTGGCAAAACTCTCATTTAACAGAAGAGTAAACGCCTTGACATACACTGGAAAAATGGGATTTGAAGCAAGATGTGAGAAGGTACACAAGCTGAATGAACAAAATATATGGCCTCTTTTGACCCTTTTTTCCTCCTAGCAGAAGCTTCAGCTTTAAAATCACTCTTTCTCCTTCCCACAGGATAATGTAAATGAAGATTTATTTTTTTGATTTTCCATGGAGTTACACAAAATGAAACTGGGCACAACAGTTTTTGTCAAGTGGTTAGAACAAATGGGTACTTCACAGCAATACAACTGGTTGTGCTACGAATGGGGCAACTGTAACCCACGAATAAAGTAATGTTTTTGTAATGTCATATGAGCAGAATCAAAGAGATCTTAGGCAAAGTTTGTTTAAACTTGCGCTTAGTACCGAATTAAGAGTCAAGCTTCAGAAACTGATTTTATCAGTGTTTTTTCATGTTTATGTTGAAATTTCAAAATTTCAAACCTATTTTTTAAAATTGTGGCAGATATTGATTTTAAATGCAAGGTATTCTTCGTATGTGCTCCTCTACAGTTAAATTATTTGTAATATACCTGACCCAAGGAGTGCTGACTGGATTGAAAGACGCTTGATTTGAGATAAAGCATTTTTCCTGTTGCTAGTAAAAACCTGTGACGTGTCCTCCAAGGACCTACTGCTCAATTAAGTATCTGATTCTCATCGGATCTTACAAGTAGCAAAAACTTCCCACCAGGATCAAGCTACAAATGAAAACACGCTTGTATTCCAGTAAAAACCAAGTAAATATAAAAAAACACAGGGCCTATTTTACCTGATGAGGTCCAAAGGCTGTTCTTTGTAGAACCGCAGGAACCGGGCCCACTCCATGTACAGCGTGTATCTCTCATTGTCACAGTTTGGATCATTTGCCTTCTTCCAATACTGGCACTGAGGGCAAATCAGAGCAAAACACCTCATCGACAGACTCAAATACGCAACTGCAGAAGTTCAAGCTTCTCTAAAGTAGAAAACTACTACTTTACTCCTGCTTCATTAAAAATAATGCAAATTTAAATCCCGTTCTTTGTACTTCAGAATCAGGCTCTCACTGTAAACTGCACAGCCAAAAGCATTTCACTGAGAGATATAAACTACGGGATATAAATTCAAGTTGTTTCCTGCCTCCAGCCACAGCACTATAATGTACTGCATGCTGCGGTTTCTCAAGTTGCAAGGACACACAAAATGAAATTCTGACACTAATTAACTTTAGTCGTGTTCATCACTATCACGTATCTACCTGTCAAACACAAAGAAATTTTTCTTAGTTTCCTAGAAATTAAACAGTACAAATAACCGCAATTTCTGACAGCTCTTGTAACTTTATTCTGGGTTGTAGAACTCTCCCTTTAGAAATTCTTGGCTATGTCAAATACTCAGTTTGTGACGTTGGTTTTCCTTTTTTCCCTTAGTGACTCTCAATTAACAAAGAAAAGCATGAAAATTAGTTTCTAAACAGAAATCAAGAAGTTTAAACAACCTAAAGTTTGCATTTTTAAAATATTTAAAAGGTTAAATAGTTGTTTTTCAGACAATGATTTCTGAATTTTGTCATACAATTCCTTAGCATTCAAGGTTGGTTGTACTTGTATAGAAAAGATTCTTGTACAACTGTTTGGGAGTTGTACAAGAATGCTCAAGGGAGCAGAAAGCTAAAATACTTACATCATGAAGAGGATATGCAGCTGAATAGGTGCCATTATTTAGCAGTCTCTTAATCCCAAATTTTTTCTTCCCTTCTTCTGTTCCATACGGGCAACGTGTAAGAATATAATTAACCTGAGATTCAAACACAAGGATTTCAGTCCTTTCCCGCTTAAGGCCATTTAACAGAAACCTATAATGGTTGTGCACTGAGTATAATCTGCAGGAATAACACACAAAAGCAAAAAGTGTTTCTTCAGAAGGCCCTACCCTGTATGACGCTGCTGAGGGCATGCTTGCCTTGTAGACATTCGTAAGATCCATTCCAACAAATACTATTCCGGATTTTTAATAAAGATGCACAGGCATCTAGGCTCCCTTGTACTTACCCACAGAAATCACAGTTTATATCCTCTTTCCGTGCACAAATATTCCTACGCGTCTGTGTAAATCTACATGTAAACATAAGCAGACAAATTCACATACGTACTATTCTGTTTCTCATGGATGGTGAGAAGAAAGTGCTCTCGTCATTAATGAGGTAAAGCTCCTGCTTGTCCTTGCTGAACGGTGCTGTGAAATAATCCGGTTCAGGGTGCATCACCTTCTCGGGAAGCCTGAGCGGTGCAAGCATACAATCCAGGGGGTTCTCCACCATTGAGGGAATGTCATTTTCCCTGATGGGAACTTTAATGTTCAGCACTTCTGCATACGTGATCAGAACTTCCCATGGGGCATGGATCTTCACAAAGTAAATCTTGCCATCTTCAGATTCCTGCCCCAGGAAAATTAAATCTGACATCAGACTAAACTGTGTTTTATTGCAAGGTTTATGAGAACAGTTCTTATACAAAATCCATTGCCTTTTACATATTTTTGGAAGCTTTTTTTTTTTTTTTAAAGAAAGTGGAGGGGATAGGAGGAATTATTTTTTTTTTAACTGAAAGGTTTATCAGAGTGGATGATTGCTCATAAAGATAACCTTTGCACTACTAAAAGCTCACAAAGGTTTTTCAAACCACACTACTCTTGTACACTGAGCCCTGAAAACTGTCATTGCACTCTGAGTGCACTGGAAATACGAGGGTTTGCTGTGCAGGGCTGGCCACCATGCCAGACCATAAAGCTGTTCTTTCTTGAAGGGTCCAGTTTTCATACAGCAGAGTAGAGCAGACAATCCTCCTTGCAAAAATGAGCTGCCAGCCAGAGCTAGGGTATCCTACACCCTTCCAGCTATGATAAGGAATAATCTAATCACAGGCCTCACCCCACAGTATACATCCTTTTAGTGTTCCTCAGCCTACACAGGAGAAGATGGCAATCGGAAGGTATTTTTAACATGTTGCTCAATGTATTCCCATCCATGGATGTTACAGAATCTAAATTTCCTCAAGAGCTATTTTGCCCCACTCAATCTCTGCCAGAAAACAAGAGCATGCTGACTGACTGAAGACAGGATCAAAATCTAGCTATGAGCACACTTCCCATTTACATGGGTTTAAATGAAGTCACAGCTATTTTGGAACTGCTTTCTTTTTGTTATGAAATCAAAAGCCATCACTTTGTCCCAAATCAAAATTACTTTGCTTCCACAATTCTTATGAACATAACTGGAAAAATAACTCAAATAAACATATTAAGCTTGTTTCACCTAAATTAGTCACACTGCACTAAAATCCTCTAGAATATTTTATATTTTTTCTCAAAGAAACAAAGCGGTATAACATTAATTAGTACTCTGCAAATCTATTTCTTTGGTCCTATTTCCCCCCTGCCTTTTTTTTTTTTTACCTTCTTGTCTTCTGTTTCTAGTTCCAAACCAGCCTTCTGCAGGTTGCTCTCAAATTCTTTTCTTCTTTCCTGAAGAGAAATAAACACACTTTATTAACTGATGAAGTTAGCAACTAATGGATCACTTCCCGATGACTTCACTGAGTTTCACTCCTCCTAACTGCCCTGACGACAACCCCTTAATGCTATGTGACCTTTTAAAAAGAAAGCAGACCAGCAGACAAAAACCAGCTGATGCATACCAGCCCAATTCCGAGTGATGGCCAGCCTAGTGATGGCAACACACTGGGAACTGCATTGTCTAGCAACAGCAAACCCGCTCGTTAGTTAGCAATAGGCTTATGGACCGTGCAATCTTGTTAACCAGAGAAGTAAATGCGTCTTGAACATCTCTGACTCTTTGGGAGGGTTATGTGTGTGGTGTGTTATCGTTCAAGTTTAGCTACGTTTCTAAGGGAATATTCAAAGTAGATTAGAAGAAAACTTCTGTAAGCCTCTGGAAGACTGATCGCTTACAGTAACATCTATTCACCAGTTTAACAATCATGCCTGATAGGTCCAAGTACTGATTAGAGACAATTCAGACCAGCGCTGTTTTGGTACAGTTCTTAAGCCTCTCCAAAGCATCTGTAAAAGTCTGAAACCACATTTTCTGGCACCACTGTGGCCTATATAGGAGAGAGGCCAGTACAGCATTCACCTCTCCCAACACCGCTGTGGATATCCCACATACTTGTGCGGAGTAATTTTACCACTAACGTATGCTTGGCTGTAATGAACCATCCAGATAAGATTACCAAAGCAAGTTCCCAAGTCCAGTGGTACTACTATGCCCAATGCAGATGCAACACTGCATGATTAGTTACCTAAGAGAGACAGACAACTGTTATCAACCTGCTTCATGATAGCAATGTTGTTACTGCTACTAACAACAAATAATAAACAGGAGAATAAAACAATTTAAAGTTTACAACACTTAAGCACACTCCTCCTCACTTTCACCCTTCCTTTAGGCAGGGAGCACCAAGTTTACAAAAGCTTTTTACAAATGAGGAAGCTTGGGCTTATTCTAACTGCAGTCCTGTGTAGGATATTGGGAAATAACACGGCCTTTAGAACAATGACATGCTGCTGGAGAGCATACAGGAACTCCACTCTTAGCTGCACCCTGAGAAAACACAGTTCAGTTCGCAGGACTAACACAGATGGGCTCGGTCCGGGCTCAGACTGCCCATGCAGCTCCCTGGCGAGACCGTTTCAGTTGAGATGGAGCCTGTTTAGGAAAGGCCCCTTGGCATCTCATCCGCCTGCAGCCACGGAGTGGGGCTGACCAAGACGGATGAGCGAACTGTCCGTCCCGCAGCGCCGCAGGGACACCTTCCTCCTGCAAGCACCAGCCAGGCTGCTGTAAAGCAGCACAGAGTGGTGCCTTGTTTGGCTCAAGCCCAGTTTTCGGCTGCTCCAGCAGCACTGGGGACGTGGTTTCTCCCCGTCAGCAGCCTGACAGGGTGCAGCAGGAACAATAAGCATCTGACATTTGCTGCCCCTGGCTCTCTGACTTTGAGCTATCTGGTGCCTGGGAAAAAGCAGAAGTTTCTGAAATGATGAAAAGTGGGAAAGGACTAGATGAAATTTCTTTCTGTATCTCCACGTCCCACTAGGGACAGGTGGACTTTGGGATCTTGTGCAAAGTAAGTTATTCTGTGTTTACTGGAAGCAGAATCCTAACGCTCTGGAGTTTCTTGTGAAGAAATACACTTGTGGACAATAGAGATCATGTCCGGTCATACATGAATCATTTGTTAGATACTTTCAAAAATTATATTTGTTTTTCTATGTTCACATGCATTTCATATATGGGTAAAATATTTCCACTTATCTGCTAGTGGCTTTGAGGAAAAATATGAAGTATTGTCTCACAAAAATGTAATCCTAATCTTTCTTTACAGAGGCTTTGTGGTTGGGATTTACTCGTGTAGTTTATAGAATGCAAGCTCAAAACAGAGTTTAAGCTGGAAAGTTTCTGGGAAACATCAAAGAAGTTAATGCATTTGTTCTGCATGAAGCTAAGGGAGAAGATGAACAGATACATCTCTTACATCTATGTCAGGGCTGTGTTGAAACACACAAAGAAGTTATTCATCCCTTTCTTAGAAATGCAGAATAAAGCTGTTTCCTTGAGACAAGGCAACAAACCCATTTGTCACAACTGTTATTCTCTTCCCGTGAACATTTCTATTCTTAGCTGTCACATTTTGCTGTCTCATTGTACTACAGTAAGAGTAATTCACATTTCTTTCCTGCAACGACTGTACAGTAACAAGTACAGTATGTCAGACAAATTCCAAAGGCTGCAGTGCATCAGTATTTAATCTTGTTCCCACAAAGACAACAGCACAGTGTTTCTCTGCTAAGAAGTCTGCATTAACTTACAGGCATATTCACTGTATAAAGGTCCATGCTGGACACAAATATAGGGTAAATTTCACTTTCTTAGCAGATTCCTCAGGAACTGTGTAAAAACTGATATGCTGTAACATTGATATCTTCATGCCTGTCTGGTCTGTGACTGCAGAGCGAACCTACAGAGCCACAGACCAAACGTGTTCTTCCATGGGGCCATAAACTCTTGTGTGAGTAACTGACATTCACAGAATTAAATCCCACAAAACTTGATGTGGATGTTCCAGCCTTTTGCAAGACAGCTTTTTACCTGAAAGAGGAACTACAATATTAGCTACTAACTCTTGGGTTCTTCCCCATGTGAATCCTTCAGATAATGAAGACATCCATGTACAGGGCCCCTGGACTGGCAAAGATTCCCGCTACCCCTAAGGACCCACAAAGCAATAAGAAGGAAATTGCTGCACACAATACGAATGAGTGACTAGACTGAGCATCTGGCTTGTTTTCCTTTCCACTTGAAACATTACCTAAATAGTCTCCATTTCTTTCCTCATGTTATTTGAGTATGACTAATGGAAAAGTTTATTTTAAGAGTTGCTTTCACATATTTTGCATGGATATCTTTCTTCTCTCTACACTGACTGGTCTCCTCTTAATTCTTTTTTAAAGGCATTCTGCTTTATGGGAGAAGAAGGAGTCTAGCTAGGATTACAGCCTGACAAAGAGTCAGTGGGGGTCCAAAAAAGTGCGCCTTTATATAAACCTATTGTACCACAGCTACACCATAACCCTGGTCTCCCAAGCAAACCTCAATGTGTCCAGCTCAGCAAAGCTGACTGTGAGATGCTTAAGCCGGGAAAAGCACCAGAGATGATGACAGAGATTCTTGTATTTTTTTAAGGTAACAAGAGTGAGATGTGGGGGCTGTGTTCTACACTGGATCGTATTTGGATACAAGTACAGGCAGCACAACTCCTTAAAGAAAACAGTATTTCCTTCTTAAAGGGATGAAAGCACTAAGCCATTTTTCAAACAGCCCAATCATGCAGTTTTTGTTCAAATGAAACTATAATTTTTAGTTATGAAACACTTTAATATGACAAGAGATAGCTGAGAAATGTTCTTTACTTCAGACCTTTAGTTTTGATCATGATTTTGTCATAAGCCTCGGTGTAATTAGTTTTCTTCAGATATCCTTATCTTTCAGAATAACCTAATTACACAAGAATGAAGGTTTTTTAGTCTCTCTCTCTCATTTCTTTTATTTTTTTTTTTTTTAATGGACAAACTTTGGAGACACTAGTTTATAAGCATAACCCCTCCTGGCTCAGAAAGAAGGCAGTGAATACAGAGAAATCTAGAGAGCAAGTCAAGCACAGGGAAAAGGTCACAGAGGAAACACTGTGTTTGTTTTACTCACGATTATATTAAAAAAAAAGTCTTTAAAGGAAAACTGCATCAATTCTTGTACCTAAGAATCTATTTCTGCTGTAACTGAAGTCAAAAGGCGGAGAAAAAAAAGTTATTGTGACATCTCATTCGGATAATGCTTTGCTTATTTAGAAGAAAACTCCTTCATTTAACTATTTACAGATACGGTTTCACCAAAGCCACAGCTAACTATAAGACTGTTAAATGAAGAAAGCAAAATAATTTGGATTACTTGGCACTGATTGTATAATATATTGACTGGTCTAAGTAACAGAGAGTGATCAATTCAGTAAATAGAGCCCCAAAAATCTAATAAAATTGGGTCCTAATGCACAACAGTAAATTGCACAGAGATTTCAATACATGAAATGGCTTTTTACACAGCTATCAAATTTTTAGCTAAGCCCAATTCCAGTTGAGTGTAGTGATTTCAAAGGCTCAGTAATTGATATACAGGTTATGATAGATAAGAATTAAGAGGACCTAAAAAAGACAAACTTACCAACTTTTTTTCCCATTCCTTATTAAGATCATCCACATAGGAGAGAACAAAATCAATTCTCCTGACACCGTCCCTGAAGAAAATAGAATCTTTGCTTTGATGTCTTTTATCAATCTGTGGAAGATATGAGCATATGATTAAAAAAAACCAAGTATTGCTGTTGCTCTAAAATATAACAGAAGACAAAGAAGTTCCCCAAATTGCCTTAATTCTTCAGTTTCTTCATAGCTGAAGATCTACTTGCACAAGTTTTAACAAGGGCTACATCCAGCTGAAATAATTTCAAAATTAACTGTTTATATGCACAAACACTACATGTAAACACTGGTATATGAAGAATAAATATGTGTTAGTGTAGCAATACCTGTGAACAATGCCACCATTTATTCTTTTACAATGTGTCATAAATGATCAAGACAAGTGTTATTTGACAGCCATTATTTTTGTCTGCAGTTAGTCAGAACACCACTCTACACAAAAGCCAGCTAGGGCACCGTTCATCGACTTGAAGCAGGTAGCAAGTAAATTCCATGCATCTTCTTCAATAGAATAAGGTTCACCAAACCAACCACCACAGAGAAGTATGCCCCAGCAATGACTACATATGAAAATGAACACAAATTATATCAGAGCTACATTTCAAAATTGAGTACTTACTTTCTTGGAGAAAAAAAAAATCTAATAAAATGTATCAATGCAACAGGGTAATTAGTATTCTAATTGTTCTATTAAAGGTAATATTTTCATTTATCAGCATGGCAGAATGTCATAATAACAACATTCATCTCTTTCACTGATTAGGCCACAGCAATTAATGTTAAGCAAATAAAGACTATTATTTCACTCTCACAGGGAAGTTAACATAAAATTAGGTAGTATTATTTATTACCATATCAATATTCAGCTCTACCAAATTGTTCATAAGACTATAGTATCATACAGCAACGTCCTCTCCATAGAAATTAAAACTCTGGTCTAAATTTAACTCCATGCTCAGGAAGGTTGTTGGTGGGTTTTTTAACCACACCCATCAGCAAAGCTGTATTTATATAGGACGGAATTGGGTTTTCATTTTATTAGAGTAGGAACAAAAAAATAATAATTCAGAGGGCTATGTCTCTGTCTTCTCCCTCTTAAGCCATGCAAAGATGCACGTGAAAAACATTCTGTGCTTTCTCAGAGAACTTTGTAACTGTGAACCCTGCTCCCAATTAACAAAAGGCATCACACAGTGAAGCATGTTATTACTGCAGCCATCCAAGCCACTTGCAATATCATTCGTCACTGTTTTACCCTGAGACGTCGCTTCAGGAACAGATTATATCTCCTTCCACTCTGCTGGAATAACCAACAAATAGTTAGCAACCCCACTGTTCTTCTCCAAGACCCAAACCAACTGCTCTGAGCACAAACCCCCCAACTAGAGTTAGCAAGAAGTCTGTGTCCTTACAAAAGCCAGGACAAGCCTCCAACTATTACAAAAACACCAGCACCCACAAACATTATGACTATAATGCCTTTTTTATTAAAGGCAAATCTGTGCTGGCATCCATTTGGATATTAAACTCAGGTATTTTAAAATAATAACTCGTAAATTGCTAATTGCCATCATTTGGATACTTAAGCAGAGTTTAAAAAAGAAGAATAAGAAAGTTTCTTTGAATGTAATGCCAAGGTAACAAAACAAGCACTGGCTAATGAAGAGAGCACATGTTTCTGTTACACTCATGTTAGGTTGGACCCATTGGGACATAAAAAGACAAATGGCAACCATGTAATTCCAGAGCTGACAAAATTACAAACAATAATATCTACACACTCCAGGACATGCATTTATCTTCAGATAGGCTCAAATTAAAAAAAAAAAAAAATTTAAATTCCTATTGTTCCATAGTGTTGCACAACTTTAGTGCCTTCAATAGATACACTGGTAACTGCTGAAACCAGATAGTAGCGTGCATTCTGGAGAATTCCTGTATTTCTGAAGCTATCCTAGCCTTCCGGGAGCTACAAAACATGTGCTGCAAATCAAAGTAACACAAAAAAAGCTAAAAGAAATTATTACCTGAAAATGCTGCTGTCCTCTCTTTGCCTTCACTCTTTGGCAATTCTATTTGTTTTTTTAATTGTTTCTCTTCTTGAGAAATATTTACAGCAGATCAATTAAAGTAGAGTACTTTGTAAAAATTGAAATCAGGACAGCTACCTCAGAAAATATTTCTTCCAAATGCAGTCCATGATCATACAAGACTAAGAGGCTCACAAAAGTAATGGAATCCAATTGCAGAAAATAAATGAAATAACGTTTTCGTATTCTATTTGGTGCTTACAGGGGGTTTTTTTGTAAATATAATTGTGACTACAGGCAAATTGCAACTGTTTAGATGTTAATTTGATTAGTGCACAGAACCACACCAACAACTACATAGCATCAACAGCACTGGAATTATTCGGCATTACAGTAACAGAACCCCAAAGTGCATTCTAACAACTTACAATGGGAACAAGCCTCAAAACAGAACACACCAATTTAAAAAGATCAAGATTGTGCTAGCACAGGCATTGTCCTCCTGAACTAACAAAATCCATATACACAAAGAAAAAAAATTTAAATCAATAAATAATATTTACTTCAAAAAAGCTCCTGCCAAAAGAGTGGCCTAAATTCTGTGGGTAGCTTAGTTACAATGAGATTATCCCATACAATTGAAGTAATATTTTATCTTTAGTGCCATCAAAGTTTGCTCATTTTCTAAGACGTATCAGAATCCTGCTCAGTCATTAATGGTCTGACTATCAATTTAAGAAGATGCAGTAGTCATCGTTGGATCTGCTTTGGGAGGCGGAATACTCATCACATCCCTCTCCTTCTGTACATAGGATTATTTGTCACGGCCAGTGACAGGCCTACTTATTAAACCCATGAATTACTCCTTTCCATTTTTGTGCATTTGAATTTCACGAGAACAAGATCAGTCTTGCATATTTATGCGATTCTGTGCAAAAGTGTGCACTTACAGGTTTAAGATACATAAAATGTTAGTAATTTGCATTGGTTGCACCAGTGACTCATAAACCATTACGGATTAATACATCTTATTTCTTAACAGCTCTTCCCAGAACTGTATTCAACTGAATTGATCTTAGACAACCTGCAGTTATTAAATTAAGTTATGCTTCATCAAAGCAGATATTCTGCATCATGTACCTTCTGGAATACAAGTAACTGAATTAAAATTTCCCAACGTAGCACAGATAGCAAGCAGAAGCTTTTGAATAATCGAATAATATCCAATAAGGAATTAGAGAAGAGATGGAACCCTGAGGCCTATGGTGAAAACACAAGAGGCAACAGCCACAAGTTGGAACAAGGGAAATTCCTACTGGATATGAGGGTGCGGTTGAGCAGGAGCAGGTACAACAGGTTGCCCAGAGACACTGCGTAATCTCCGTCCTTACAGATCACACAGTTTGGCCAAGCAAGGCCCTGACTGAGCAACCTGATCCAAGTTTGAAGCTGGGCTTGCCTTGAGTAAGAGGCTGGCCAAGGACACCTCCAGAGGTCACTTCAATCCAAGCCACCACATGATTCCATGAAATGGTGTTACTGCAAGTGTTGAGCATTTAACAGTGTTTCCAAAAGCTGGATAAATCCATCAGCTACAAAGCAAGTTTATAAAACCTACTTGTTTAAAAACAAATACCACCTTCCTATTTTCCTGTAATAACTTTCCAGTTTTAACGGTATAATTATCTCTGTAAGAACTAAGTGACTTCATAGCCCGTGGACAGATCTGCTAATTGAATGCTCTAATGGTCTATTATAAAGAGCTAAATTTTTCACACAGCTACATAAGTGCAAACTTACTGGATTCATATGGAATCATATTAATATTATTCCTGGTTATCCCATAATTGCTAACTTGTCTTGACATCCAGTAGAGGTCAGGGTACTGGAGTGTGTTCACTCAAACAACCCTCCAAGTACCTGGACTTGCAATCCCCATGGTAGAGATGAGCTAAAGCCCTGCGGTAGGAAATCCTGACTCACACAGGACAGGTGACTGGAAAGACCAAGATGTTGGTATGGAAGGAAACAGAGCACAGCTCAAGATGAAGTAAGGCTGTAACACCCCACCTCCAGTTCTGCCCAAACTGGTTTGGATAAAGTGTGTAAATGTTGGCTGGTGGTCGCACGCTACACTCAGATCCATCAAAACCCTCCCACATTCATAAATCCTTGGTGAGCACGCCAGGGACACCTCACTCTCAGGTGGCTCAGATACACTTCTCCAGGGCCAAAGCAAACAGGAGAGGGGAACAGGAGAGGGGAAAATGAACTGCTGGATGTGGCATTAACCACTAAACACCAAC
Organism: Pterocles gutturalis; assembly: GCF_000699245.1. Classification (NCBI taxonomy): domain Eukaryota; kingdom Metazoa; phylum Chordata; class Aves; order Pterocliformes; family Pteroclidae; genus Pterocles; species Pterocles gutturalis. The sequence goes on along the minus strand of NW_010126192.1, from coordinate 20,812 downwards.
ACAAAGTGCTTCACAGAAACTACTTTGGATTGAAGCTGAAGAGACCACAGTAAACATCCCCATAGCCTTGGTTGCCCACCAAAGCACACAGATGGCTGACCTTGGTCAATACCCTCTGCCAGCCCTCGGTAGTCTAACGATATCACAGTACCCAAAAAGCAAATATATTTTGCACATTATACCAGGCCCTGCATGATTTAATTCTGTGTATTTTCACAGGACTCAGAGGGATTTCTATTTCTGGTCATCCACCTAACAGGACATTTCTGTCCTTACAGGCCAGTTAGCCCCACTCTCTCCTTGCATCTGGAGCTTCCTCCAAACACACCTTGCTACTACCTATCCTAGCCCTCTCCATGTCTGTACTTCAAAGACAGAGGAATTTGGCTTAAAGCAACACTTTTCAGATTAATATTCAGTCAGAAAACTGCAAGTTTCTCAGGGGCATACATCTAGAAACACCCTTCCCAAACTCAGTTCCCAGAGCTCAGGGTTTCACGAGCGTCCAACCTCATTGTGCTGGGACTGCAGGTTCAGACCTTGGCAGCCTTCACCTCCTGCTTTTTGTATCTCAGAGTGGGACGATGGTTTAGAGCAGCAATTTCAGAAACAAAGCAGTAGCCAACGCTAATCTGAGAGGGAGGAACCCAGTACATCAGCTTCATTACAGCTACAGCACAGTGAAGAATCTCTGGCTATGAGCAACGAGTATGAGGAGAAATTACGTTAATAACATGATCCCCATCAGCACATCTAGGAGTTCTATTATCATGGCCCTACATTACCAGACAAGAAAACTGCCTGAAAATACAAAATAAAATTGATTTGCAACATTTTGCTTGCTTACAAGAGACAGTTTACAAACCAAGTATTTATTTACTGCATACCTTTGATAATAATACAGGCAAATTAGTTTCTGTCACAGACACTGTATAAAACCAAAACAACTACATTACAAAGCAATTAATTTATGAATTAACAATCCACTGCAGAGAGATTTTCAGAATACAGAAATGGACAAAAATACAAGGGTTTGAAAGCTGAATTAAAACACAAGAAAAGCCTCCATAATTGAAAGGTCAGGAAACATTCAATGGCTTAAAACAAAAATTATCACCCTCACTTAGACCCCCAGTTTGCACAGAATATTTATATATCCCCCTTTTCGCTGAATTAAACATGCTTACAGCTAGAGGAAAAACATACTGAGTTAAGTGCTGCTATGCTAAATATATCTGCTTGATAATATTTATTTTGAAAAGCAAAAAGCTCCTGGAAGAGCATCTACACAACATATGCAAATATAGAGGCACTGTAGTGAAAATCAAAAAGGCAAATTCCTGGTTTATGCACAGTAAACTCAATTGCCGTTATACCAGAGATCCCCTTGGCATGAAGTTCTCTTCAATATTCTTCCTTGGAGGAATCCAGGCAACTGCAGTGCTTACCCACTTCAGAGAAGTGTCACTCTTAACACCACACATCCCAAATTCCAGTTGTGCTTCATGCAGGCTACAAAGCTGCATTCAAAACTATAACCTTTCCCATTCAATGAAACACATTTCTTGTAGCTGAAACTTGCAAGCTACCTTTTGCACCTTTACCACACTTGTGTTTCAATTTTGAACCACATCAAAATCTGAAAGCTTGAAAACATGCACTTCAAAGCAGTTTAAGACACCAAGATATTTGCACCAAAATTTAAATGCACAGAAAAAGCCTCTCTGGATAAAAGAACACATCAAACAAGAATAGAACAAAGAAAAATAAAAAATATGCTAAGACAGCATATACGTTAATGTAAGACACCAGAGCCCAATGTAAGCAAGCAGACAGTTTTAATACACCTCAGCATGTACTTCTTTGGTTATCTTAAATGAGTATTTGTAATTTTTTCTTCATAAAATAATAATGGTTATTTTAAGTTTTCTGAAATATTTGACAATTAACACAATTATGTTGTCTGTGAATTTCAGTAAGAGGATATTTTGAGCTTTTCCTTATTACTTACTACAATAAGAAAAAAAAAGGCAACACATTTGAAATGGTGTCAGTGTTTGCTTCTTGCTCTTTAAAACACTGTAAAGTATCATGCTGATTCAGAGCCCTCCAGATTATCATGATAAAAAGGAATCCCACATTTGTTAATAACACCATAGTCAGAATATTTCCCATATCCCACCAAACCAAAACAATGATAAAAAAAAGCAAACTTTCCAGTTTACTCCACCAACATGTAACTTTTCAATTTTGTCTATTCTCCTTTTGATTGGCTTGAATTTATCATTTAAGCCATCACTAGGAATACACTTAAAAACCACATTAATTTTCATACACTAGAAAAACAATTCTCTTTGGAAGGATGGCTTCCTTGAAACTGGAAAATTTTCTGGTGAGGGACTTTTTTGGCATACGGTAATAGAAGACGCCACACAAATTCATGCAAGGAAGCATGAATATTGCTTACTGCTTACCACTTGATGTTCAGGGATGAGTAAAGTAGTCTCTGTGCTGTTTAGGCCCTGCCAGTGGCATTACAGGAAAAACATAATGTTGTTAGCGATGACGCAAAGGGTGCTTTAAAATAAAAGGCTATTTCAGAAGAAACACTGTAGCTTCTGCTTTATATTGTTGAAAAGCTATTCTGAGTGATAGCTGGATTTTCAGTCTAGACAGTCAAAGTTTAAACAAACCTCTACCTCCTCAGCTGAGCTGGGTCTCTAGCCTAAACCAACATGGCCCACACTTATTTTTAAATATTAATAAGAATAACTTTTAATAAAAGCTATACAGTATTCCTCAGCCACTTTCATTATTAAAAAAAAAGTCTAAACAACTTGGCAGAGATTTCTGTTTACAAGCTGATAAACAACAACGTTTAACAGTACTTTTTGTTATTTTAATACCAAAGAGAGAAAATGTACATAGCACAGATGACTGCACTTGCATTCAGAACAAATATGACACCCCTTACTTAGCTATTTTTTCAATACAAACTGAAATTACACCATGTGAACTGAAGGAAAACAAATGTGAGGAGACAAATCATTAATCTCACAGTGTAGACAAGGCCAATTGGTATCAGTAATTGTAGCTGTTATGCCTAATGAGACTAGCGAGGGCTTCCCAGCTTCCAGTTCTGATCCACACCTGGTGAGGTCCTACCCTGATTTTAATTGTACAAGATCTGGGTGTTCATTATTTTCCTGCATGTGGGATCGGTGGGTGCTGCAGAGTCCTCTGGCCGGGCTCCACACAGGGACGACAGGAATACCAACAGCAGAGGACTCCGCAGGGCACAGCTGTCCTACAAAGATCTGTCTATAAGCTATCTGGAATCCTGGCTCAGATATGATTGCATGAGCAAAGGATTTTGACATCAGGCTTTGCTACTGGAATGAATAATAGTTTGCAATACCTCAGCCATTCTGCAATACCTAATCATAGAATCATAGAATCATAGAATCATAGAATGACCCGGGTTGGAAGGGACCTCAAGGATCATGTAGTTCCAACCCCCCTGCCTGGCAGGGCCACCAAACATACACATACACAGAAGCAGAATACTAACTTCATTTTATTATTGTCTCATCATTTATTGGTTTAGAGTTGTAATATTTCAAAAAGTGTGTTTCCCAAAATCCAATTTTCATCAAGTACTGTCTATGATTTTTGAAATTAGAAATGAATATTTTTTACTTCTATTGCAATTTTACTTGAGAGAAACCACACAGGTCTATTCCTATAATTCTGTGAAAGAAACTCGCTATTTTTGTTCCTGTTAACACTAAGTAATACATACACACATCTTTACATTCTTTCTTAATGATGCCATCTCTCAGTATTTGCTTATCTAAATAAGATAAAAATGTCCTTTTCAGAATTCAGTCAAATCAACACAGAAAGATTGATCTGGTATTTGGCACAGAATCCACATGAGAAACAGCACAAATATAAATAGCTGCACTGTGCTCTTAACCTGAGGTAGTCTGAACCGGGTTTAGAAGTCTAATCCTCACATCATTGATGCTGCTGGAATAACTCACACTATTTGTAGAGAAATAAGGGGTGAGACACTCAAGTGGAAATTTTTTCTCCAATTATACACTGAAATATCTGCTGTGTAAAGTGCTGTACAAATTTGACATCAATAAGAGTGCAGCCTTGCTTTTTATTGCTGCCCTAGAGCTCCTGACCTCCCCATGGCACACCTGCCCTCCTGCCCAAGCTGGCCCCCTTCCATCCGCTTTTCTTCCTCCCACCTCCCCATCCTATACTCCTCCCACCTTCTCCACGATTAGATGCAAGTACAGGTTTTAGCCACCCACTGGTCCTCACATGCTGCCCACACTGCTTCACTCCCAGATAAAAATTTTAATACATGGAGTGAAACACCATGTGGGATGAAGACACGTGGCTGGGAGAGTCCTTTGTACATTCCTGTGCATTTTGTGAAATGCTTTCCTGTTCATCTAGGGAAACTACCCTGCTCTCAACACAACTACCTGAAATTAATCAGCTCACGTCATGGAGTTTATGTTGTAAAATTGGTGATAGTAACAAACCTTGTCCTGCACATATAAGCTGTAAGAACTCTTGGAGAGAGATGTCACTTTTTCATTATATACCAAAAGCTATGTACAGCACAATGGGGCTGCAATCTTGGTAACGCATGACCCCCAAAACAAGAACCAACCAGTGCTTTCAGAAACACTCAAATAGCCCAGTACTGTTGAGATGAAAACCAAGAATAAGGAAGGCTGGCAGTGGTGGCAGCAGTGCTGGGCTGCTCCTTTGTACTTTGGAATCCACTCTTGTATTAATAAAGGTATTTTATGTTTCTCTCTACTTGAAAACCCAGTGGTCTGAATTGAAAAATTAACAAGCATGAAAAGTAACATTTATTATAAGGGTGTTTCTTCAGAAAACACAATTCATCTGGACCACCTGCAGCACTTGCTGCTCTCAAAAAAAAAAACTGTCATACCCCTAATTTTGATAAAATGAATTGCTTCAACACATTTGGCTCTGCCAATGTACTCCTGCCAACCTGGCTTAAATAGACAGCTTGTTCTCAGATTTTCTTACGATCAAGTTACATACGTAAAATCCTGATTAACAGAAAATTTTAGTGAGCATTTAATTGGTGTGTAGTTAACAAAAAAAGGGGAGAATTTCATGTAACTTTGCAAAATTAATTCCTCTCTTCTAAAAAGCCAGAATACAGCACAATCCTACAGCTTTACTCAGAGAGTAATGCAGCCATCTGCTTTTTATGAGGGTGAGAAACCCAGGGTCCACATACATACAAAGCAAACATTTTAAATTACATTGTACTTCTTAATTGGAATAGCAGACAGACAAACAGTCCTCTTACAGATACTGATAAACGACAAACTAGTTGCTGATTCAACCTGCCACAAAATCTGTACTAATTCTACAATTATCCCACTTCAATGGCCTGAAATTTTACTATCAGGTAATTTAATACGAATCCCATTTTTGAACCTTTCCTACAATCTTGAATTATTTAACTGACTCTCTTACTTCGTAAGAATAGGAACCCTATTTTGTCAGTGGGCCTCATCCTCGTTTACTTTGTAACTTGATCTTTGAAGCAGACCTATTTGAAAATATCCCTAGCATATCCTTTTTTTTTTCTTTTCTCCTCTCCAGCCTGCTGTTTGCTGAAAACATCTCCTTTACCCCTGCATGACAAAGCACCTAGAAATGTTCTAAGGCCTGTAATCTGAAAAGCTACTGAACTCCAAGTGATCCTGTTCCTTTTGCCCTCCTGAGAGATTAAAAGAAGAAGAAAAATAAGAAGACTCAACAAGAAGCAGGTAAAAAAAAAAAAAAAAAAGAAAAAACAGGGTAAAATAGGGAATAAGCAGTGGATTAGAGCAGAAATGCAAAATCATGACAAAGGACCAAATACACCATGGACTGGAGACTCAATTGCTTTTTGAGTCCTGGACTTCATCTGACTTTTGTATATTGTTGTGTTAGCAGGCTTCACCCACAGACTTTTTCACCTTCTTTTTTTTTCATTTGCATTATTCCTTATGTACAAGTAACATATTCCTTTACAGATTACAAAAGAAAAAAATGCCACTGAATTATGGATAGGTAATGTGTTCTGCTCTCCATACTTGGACCTAGATTTCCACCCCCCTGCCCCTTCTAAAATCAATCAGGCTGTAGCTTTTTCTCCCTACTGCTGAGCAGAAGCATTTTGTTCTTGTATATTACATTTCTTCTCTTACAAAAGAAAAGACAGCCCAAGCATAATGAAGTTGTGACCTGAATGTAAACTCATTTTTTCCCAATGGTCTTTTTTATTAATTAATTCAATTTGTTTTAAAATTACCTGACTTAAATTGTTTTAAGACTTCCAAGCATTCATATTTTCCAATTGCAGGAAAGAAGTTAAGTACACGGTTAAGTAACAAGAAAATTACCAACCTATCACCAGAGTAAAATTATAAAAAAGAGAAACGTGCTATCTAGCAAAACAAGAACAAAGCATGTTGGCCTGAACTGAAATGGGTCTTGGTGAAAAGAGGAGAAACCATGGCTTGCTTTTCATGCATCAAGGATGACAAAAGGCAGCCTAGTGAAAAACTGAGCAAAAATAAATTCTTCCAGTTTACAGAGACAAAAAACTGAAGCTGTGACAACACGTGAAGATGAAAGATTAGCATTACATGAAAACAAAAATCAGGGCTATGTTACTGTTGGAATGAATTAATGGAAAAACTTTAAGGAGAGACTTAACCTGACTATCTAGGACATTAATCATCACGAACTAAGCTGGTCATGGCTGACAGTGTGAAACTGGGCAAGAAGATTAAGAGTAGCTCTGCAACTTTATGTCTGGCTAATGCATAGAAAGCAAAAATCAGATAAATGAAACTGTATTAGGCGACATGGGGCAGGATAATGCACAGCACAAAAAAACCCCTAACTTAAATGTAAGCAAGCATCAGATAACTGGATGATCTGAAGAAATAAAGTCTCTAAAGCCAAAAAAGCTGTCTCTTCTTAAAGGAAGAGAGGAAAATAACAAAAAACCCAGAGTCATCAGGTCAACTATGGACTCATATTGCTAATATGACAATACTTTGTGATATTTAAGAACACATTATGAGGACAAATAATGATGTAAGGAACATGCATAAGCAAAAAACAAGAGAAAAGTCAGCATGAAGTTACCAAGGAAAGATTTCTGAGAGGGTAACCAGATAAGTATTTCATAAGGACACTACCTCCCAGGCAAATGCTGAAGATCAAAGCCTCCTTTTCTACCCCATCATGAATCTTTCACCCTTCAAACAAGGGTGACAATCCCATGTTTCTCCCATGCTTCCTGCCTTTACTTACATCCTCAGTCATGAAGTGAATTATTTCAGGCTTTGGTGAAATGGGTCATCTCCATCTACTCAGAGTCACGTAAAAAGAGCTCAGAATCAGCTTCAGACTCTGATGCTTACCAAGGTATGATGACTCACACACTATAATTTGAGATTGTATCTGTCCAGGGTTCAGTCAAGTATTTGATACAATTGTTCAATGAAAATTTTCCTGGAGAAAAAGATTACTACAACTCCTACAACAGACTGAGAAAGTAGCAGGGTAAACACAGCCTCCATTTTTAAGATGGAACTGGTAGATTTATGAAAACTTTTAGATTATATGGTTGCATGTGCTAGCAAGGGATCTGTGTATCTAGGAAACACTTCTGAGTTCTGTCTTCCAATGACCATCTCCAAATTTGCCTCTTCAGAGGCAGGTGAGGACACATTTTACTCTTAAGAAGTTCAGCAGAACAGCTATGGTTTTCCAACACTCAATTCAATAGACGTAATTTCTGACAAGTGCTCATGGCCAGTATGAGACTCTACTTTGACAGAGCAATTATTTCTTTTCCTGTCTAAAACTCTTCCTATCTTCCTCTAAGCATACAATTACCATAATAAAGAAAACAGAGAATAGAAATTAAAATAAAATACCACTTTCTAAAATGAACATTTTCAATATTATTTTTTTAATCTGTTTCTTAACTGAATAGTAACCACAAATCACTATCTATTTAAGCTATTGTGTACCATACATATTGAGCAATGAGATAATGTGAAAAAATGAATAGCTGATGATGTTATTTGGATTGCACACATGGCAAGGAAGAGGTATCCTTGTAACTCAAATCTTCATTTGCTTTCTCATAAATCTTGCTGCACTGTCAAAAGTTCCCAGAGCAGATGAACACAAGAATGCCTTGATTTCCCTATCAAGCCTGCAATAGAATACATAGCATAAAACAAAGTGTTGGGTTTGTGCAGAAGCATTATGTTTTTCCAACTGCCAAGACATTAAATGATCATGTGAATCACATTTCAAGACTGATACTGGCAAGACTGTTAAGCCCATACTGTTTTCTACTACTACTGTGTTGTAGCATTAACACTTGTAAGTCCCCTAGAACTCGGTGAGTATCAGTGGTTTTCATGGTTTTGCTCCTTCAGAACACTAGAGGAAGAGAATGTTTACATGGATACAAAAGGAGGTGTAAGACAATCTAAAAGAAGTATTATTTTTAAAACTAATTCCCTCTTTGACAGCAACTGTTCCTCTTTCTTCCTACCAGTAGCATGTTAACACCATCTGTTCTGGACCTTACCTCAGAGCTGCTTGGGACTTCTGATCCTGAAGTAGAAACAGTTTCACATAAAGGTCCATTGCATTCTTCCCCTAAGGAACATTGAAAGAAAGATTCACATAAATACATTCCTTATTTTAAAATATGATTGTATCTGAAAATGAAGTGAACCTTGAAGGCATGGAACTATGAACAAGCAAAAGCAAAAGCAAAACTGGAAAATAATACTCAGCTACATAGAACTTTCAAGAATGGTTCTTTGAAGGGAAAAAACATTGCGAGACACAATATACTCAGTCTGTACTACCTGGCTGTAACCTTGCAGTCACGGAAACACATTTTTTAAATGTGACAAACAAAAACCTGCCAGCATCATATATTTGCTGAGATAAAATTCTTTCCTGTCTCCAATGTCTGATAGGTGACTGTCTATGAGAATCTTGCACCTGGAGCTTTGCTGCCTCAGTTATGAAAGTTCAGTTATCTCTGGGGCTCCTTGCTAGAAATTGAATTTTTGTTTTTGTTGTGAACGGATTAATGGTGCAGAACCTCAAGATAACAGATGCCCACATAACGGAGATATGACGACAGGAGCAAGAATAGTAACATAAACTTAAATTACCAAGATTCTTGTTTAAAAAAAAATTAAAAACACACAAAAATACCCAAAAAACCCACCTTAACAACAGTATTGAGCTCTACCATGACTTTCCTACAAATACAGTCAGTCCACCAAGGACACTCTTGCTTAAATGTTAATATTACAGGGGAAAAAAAATCACACTGAATACCTTCAGATTGCTAAACCACACCAAGATGTTTGCTGGGTTTGTGGCTCTGAACCTACTCTGTCAACAATTCCCTCTGGAGAGCAATAAGCTTGGCTCCTGCTCCAAGAAGTTTCTGTAAACAACCATCTCTGCTGATTAGACAGACAGACCAGTCTCCTGAATCAGGCATCTAAGTAACTCCACCACCAATGGCAAAGGATAAGCAGTTCTGAAAACAGCCCGTCATAACCTAGAGCAGGCATTTAATAAAGTTGCCTCTTTCTTCCAAGAAAAGGATTCATCATACTCCTTTCTCCACCAAAGGGCAAGGAAGTATTGACAGGTATAGCTTAGACAGGTCAGACTGGCTAGCACAGCCTAGACTGGACCACTGGCTAGATTAGTCCTGCCAATAAAACCAACCTACTCTTTTTGTTTTTGTGACCTGCAAATATTTGATGTCAAAATTGCATCCAGACAGGATGTAAACTGTTTTTTCTAAAATCTGGAATAAGCTACTTAGATAAAAGAAAAAAAAGAGAGGAAACAAAATGCTCTCAAGCTGTGTCAAAGTTCACTTACAGAAAATGGTCTGTAATTTATAACTGCGCATATGATGTGATGAGAAACTGGGCAATAGCATGTAATGGTATATAACATAATGACATCTCTGAATGCTAAGACATTCAAAGTTGTTGCGTGCTATTTTGCTAAAGAAAACTATGTCTGCAAGATTGGTATTAGTCGATATAATTTGAACACTTAAGTTTTATTCATGCACCTGTAGAAAGATGTTTGCATATGCTGATGCAATTTGGGAGACCAGTGTTAAGTCATCTCTAAAAAGTTATCGTGGAAGTAAATAACTTGGGATCATTTTGCCTCCCCAAATGTATCACAAATGCTACAAGGACTATGCTGTAAGACGGACCACCAAACACAGAAAAGGCTTACAGGAACAGCTTCAGCACAGAACTGAATTCACGTCACCTCCCAACAAAGCACAAACATTACACATGTACAAGAAACAAATGGCACATAATGGGAGAATATTAAAATAACTCAGAAACTTTGACTCAAAAAACAACTATCAAAGTATTCTGATTAACTTACTTGAGAAACTGCTTCTGCAAGAATATTCCTAAGCAGACGGTCTACCTTCATACAGGGCTGGCTCTAAGCATATGCAAACCTGGGAGCTGCCCAGGACAGCGGACCACTGCCTGATGAAAGAACGGGATCATCACCACCATGCTCTGCTGCCCACTCTGCCTGCGGCCCTGGGAGGCAGGTGGCTGCCGCAGCTTTGGCTGAAGGTAGTGAGCCCAGGAGCAGAAAGCCCAAACCCTCGGTCACACAACCCTCTGTGGCAGAAGCAGCCCGGAACCTTGTCTCTGGAGCGGTAACATCCAATTTGACTGTGCTGCTGACAGGACTTGAACAGATTCCACAGCCTGCAACAGTTTCAGTGTTTGTTTTTTCTGGAGTCTCCTTTCTGTTAGCTGTGAAAGTCTAACCTCAGGAACAAGCACGATTTGGAGTTCTACATTTTAAAAGCTGTCCCAGTACCATAGCTGATTACTTATGCAACTTGTGAAAGGAAATCCCCTTGGTATCTCTGACCCAGAGGAATATAACTGAATCACCCAACTGCAGCACAGAAAAAGGCAAGAAGAGAATGCAAAACACAAATTAACTGGGAAGTACAACATACTTAATACGTTCACTCCTTGAAAAACACATAAGCAGGATCCTAAGCAGCATAAGAAATGCATGTCCAAGTGATGTACACAGGTGCCGCAACCCAGAACTTCAACAAGGACCAGGAATGGAGACGCACAATTAGTTCTTAACCAAGAGAGCTGCCCACAGACAGCTAAACATTCACTTGTAAATCACAGTGCAATAAGCTTGGCTCATATGTGATATCAATCAGTCATAGAAACTTAAGTCTGACTTCCAAGAGGCTCTCAGCAGAAAAAAAAGAAAAAAAAAAAGAAAACAAAGAAAGACAGAGGACGCATACAAGAGTGAGGAAGGCGTAATGCTGGTTAGTACAATACCTTCTGACCACGATGGCTTGAACTTGGTGAGAGTCACAATGTCATCTTTAAAAGGAAAAAACACTTCAGTAAGAACCAGAAGTAAAAACCACTTTTACCATGAACTTGTTTAATAATTCTCCTTTACAGTACCAGCCACTACAAGAAACCAAAAGAACGAGCCCTGGACACAGGAGACTGTGACCTAGGCAGAAAGCACAGAGCAAGTTCCTCCTGAAACATCAATATTCACCTTTTTCTCCAGGAATCTTATTCAGCAACACAAACAAGGATGCCACTTTCCCATATCAGCAGTGGGGAGTACTATAATAGTTTCTGCTAGCCAAGAAAACACCCTTAAAATTCTTCAAGAAATTACAACTTCATATCTAAAGATGGAGTAAAACAATAATATCCTGATAAAACTATTGTATTTAAGGGAACAGCCTTGTTCTTCAACGTTACATGCTCCACAGTACGTAGAGATCTTAGAAAGCCTGCACACCAAGAAGAACAAATGAGGACACGTACTAAACACAAATGGCCCTTCAATACAAAATTAATTTATACAAATTGTAGTCGCTCTTTGAAAATGTTTTGCTCAAAATTAATCCCAGAACCACCCAGAACCTATTAAAATTGTTTCTGACACACATAATTTTAATATTTATTCAAATCATTGGCCTTTCACAGGCATGCACATATCCTCCCTGAAAGAAATGGCTCTTTCCCAATATAACCTTTGTCTCTAACAGCCTTACAGTTCTGCACACAACTATTTGTAACTCCTTAAACATGTGTCTTGGGAGTTTGCACATTATGGGAAATAAGTGAGCTTCACACAGCCTATAATTCTGCAGTTTTAACATATGCTGTCCCAAACTACACCCTACCGCAGGGCAACCTACTTAGAAATGTTTGGTGTGCCACCCCGAAGAATTACAGACCGTTTCTATTTCAATTACAGACCCAAATGATCAGATCAACAGTAAACCGAAAACAGTTCCCAGAAATCAGCATTCAGAAGTGAAGAATGGAGAATATAATCAAGACCCCACAAAAAAAAGGTACTTTTATTAGGGCAATCTTACAGTTCCTGTAGCAAGCGTGAAAAAAGGCTTGTTGTGCAATGAAATGATTAGTCGTTCTACAATAACTGTTCACAGTGCCTTTCTTTCAACTTCTATCACCCTGATTCATCTGCACCAAGTAGAGCTCTTGGTAGATGTCCTTCCACCAGTAAAAACGTTAACATATTAAGTGCTTCTAAAACAACTGGCACCTGAAGAGACAGTTTTAGGAATCAAAATTTTCATTTTGCTCCTAAAACTAGAAAATCATCTGCACCTGCACACTTAAGACCTCTGACAGAGCTCTTCCAAAGCAAAGTCAGAGACAGGATTCTCACACAGGGGTTCAAAAACTGTTTATTGTTTAGCAGCAGTATGACAGTATTACTACAGGTATTGCTATTACTTTCAGTATTGTTTCCAAAATACTGCTTTCATTTCTTTCCATGTTTGTCTTAGAACACAGTAACAGTGTCCCTTTCAGTCAACAAAACCGAACAGGTAAGAACAATTTTTTTCATACCTGTCATCTTGTTCTGCATATATCTGATGCCCTCAGCATGTCAGTTTACATACACACATATCCCTGGAGCAAATTTTTGATGATTTGGGTAAAACGAAAAAAACACCCCAAACTTACATCACAGCTGTTACGAGGTAGCTACTCTGCACTACAAAGAAACTTCCTAACATTCATCCTTACCAAGCAACAAAAGGAAGTTTTATTCCAAGACATGTCAAAGTTACCATCTTAAGAAAGCCCTCCCATTATTCAATAACCTGGCCTGCCCGACAGAAAAGAGAATTCAATTTAAAACACAATTATTTATCACTAAATCAATGCGCTATTTATGGTACTGTGTCCTTTGCTCCCAAAAGATCG
>NW_010126192.1:0-7357 GCF_000699245.1 Pterocles gutturalis | reverse complement strand
CTGCTGGAGTGGGATGTACTCTGAGCAATCTCCATTTTTGATAATAAGTCCGATTCACCACTGAGTCAACTAACAAAAATGCATATTGAACAAAGGCCTCACCAGAATAAGGTCACTGGTTCCAAGCAAGCTTCATAATGACTATTGTAAGTGCTTCCGTATCTAAGAAAAACATAGCTTTAAAATTACTTATTAACTAAATTTAGGTGTATATTGACCATGTCCTCCCAGAGCTGAATGACTGAGTTGCCTAGGGGAACTGAGGACCCACCTAGTATGCTGGCTCCTGAGCAAGTAAAATAAGTGTTATTACTTCACCTGGCATCATCCAAAGAGTAATAACTGCACTGATGAGACAAAGATTCAGTCTCAATAGTTCATGCACACTCAGAGCTGCTCCTAAAAATTTAAAACTATTTCTTAACATTGTAAAGATTAAATTTTCACTAAATCCAAGAGAATTATTTGGGAACATTTTTAAAAAAAAATTATGATTACTTAAAAAAAAATTGCATTCAAGTGTAGGCTGCTTCATGGATATATTAATTTTCACCATGTGTTTTATTATTAAACAAGCAATTCAGAGAACAGGTGTTTATCAACATATAAGTAGTAAAAGAAAAAATAACTATTTTATATAAGTATAAATATATGGAAGAGAAATCTGTTCCTAACAATAAGAAAATGTCACTTAGCATTTTGAAAAGACATTAAGTCCTCTGTTCTCATCTCTAGTATAGGAAACGGGTATTTTAAATCAGAACTTGAAGTTCACCCACAGCTGTCTTCCTTTCAAAGAACCATAAAATCTCCCCTTTGGATTAAAAGGCACTGGGTTAAAAAAAAAAAAAAAGAAAAAAAAAGGTTGTGTAAATCTGTTTTTAGCAAAAAACCCACAAGCACAGTGTTGTAACACAGAACTTGAATGGCTTTTTAATGTGGTTAAGGCAATAACTATTACTGTATTGTACATACCAGGATAGACAAAAGCATGCTGTGAGCAATGAAGTTAGTACTTATACCTTTCAGGTATCATCATTTTCCAGAATGACACATATAAACTGATTAATAGGTTCGAAAGCAATTAAAAAAAGAAAGCCCAGACCAGCGCTTGCTGGATAAAGTCAGGTACTTTTAAATTGTGTAGCATTTAGATGCATGTAAGTAAGGGGGAATAGGATGGCAAATAAACCTCAGAAGAGCAGGGTGGTAAAATACCAGACCACAGAGGTTCCAACAACTCATGAAGCAGCACGGCTGTGCTTGTTTGAATTTAGACTATTAGTATATGCAGGGACAGATTTCATCAGCATTTCATCAAGCACCAGTTAATTAACAGGACCGAAGTACACAAAGGCATCCCACTTGCCAATGGCCTCCAAACCATGTCTGCTAGCCATTACTCGTTAGCACGGTATATTTCTAGCACACCATAAATTGTACAAACACAGGCTCTCTGATTTCCTACCAGATAGTTAAGAAAACCCCTTTGAATAACAAACCACAGGGCCCTTTCTAATTCAGGGCTAGTGCAGAAAATTAAAGGCCAGCCATCTGCATGCCCAGCCCTACCCTCGTGGTTTGCTGGGGTTCTGCTGTCTTGCCAAAGACCTCAGATTTCACATTTACCCTTGGGAGCCTGCTAGGGAAGACAAAGGAATCACTTGGGATTTCCAGTTATAAGACTGCACTTCACCTAAAGATATTCCCAGCTCGTAAAACCAGTGTTTGGAACCTCACGACCTCTACTGCTCCTCACTGAGGACCAGTGGAGAATATTTCTGACCGGACCAAAAAACTCGGGCAACGCGAACAAGGTGAAATAATGAGGTGCCTGTATTACACTGCTATGTGTAAATGAGTGACCCAGGTGCACTGGAAAAAAAGTCTGATTTGAAATAGTAACTTAGAATGAAGTCTTTTAAGGCAAATAACATCAAATATTGGTGTATTCTTAATTTATTCTCAATGGACAGATCTGTAACAGATATTAACAATGCAAAAAAAAAAGTAGTAAATCCCATAACCCGCTAATGTATAGGATCTACTGAAAATTACAGCTTACAACTGTGCAAACAGGATCTAAGACAATTTCTCTCCTCATTTCTTGGGCACAACTAAAGCAGATACTCTACATTAGCACAAGTCTATGGTAAAAACAAGGGCTAAAGAGAGAGACTGAAGGCAGGCCTACAACGTGTGAGAATACGTGCTAGCTCTACCTTGATGCAGTGGGAAATTTACACATGGATGTATTCTGAATATGCACAAATAGATTCAGAATAGATTCCTGAATTACTGCCATATGAGTAATTAATGGAATTAAGGCATCTCCTCAGCTGTTCTGGAGAACTACACTTACACACAGATTTTCAAGTTACACCCCGCAACCTACCCAGATAGTTAGACCAGATATTGTATTATGCTACGTTAAGAGAGATAATTAGTGCTTACAATGCATGTCAGCACAGTTGCACAAGACACGCAGTTGATAGCACCAGTTCAGGCAGCCTGCCTTATTCAGCGTCTTTTCATCAGCAGCATCCAACTAGCCACCTAGAACTCCTTTTCTTGGCATGCCCCTGATGAAAGCAATGAACACACACGGGTTTAACAGCCACAGGTTCTTGCAGGAGGCCCTTTTAAGAAAAACAGACATCTCCATAGCATAACCCAAGTAACCGAGTCACAATTTAGTATCAACCCCTCCCGCACACAACGTTCAATCCATAAAGAATTCCTGACCCATTTTTCAGCTTTCTGCAGATAGCTGACACCCCAAAATCCTTCCATATCTAGGTTATAATTCCAAGAACTATCTCTAGCAAGATGACTCAAGGATCTTCCTTCCCTTTCGTGCATTTATACACGTGCACGTGAAAAGCTACTATCAAATATAATGAGATTATGGCTAGATAATGAAGCACAACCTGGCAACCACAGTGCTCTTCAGTTCAACCCCCAGATAACAATAAAAAACTAGTGAAAAGTTCACTACATTATTACCTTGCCACTTAACATCTGACACAGCAAATCTCGTCACATTTTTACATTACCTGTACCTTCTCAATTACAGGTTTATATTAAGTGACTGTACTTCTCCTCCACATGTATATAAAACTCATTAACTAGTTTACTGATACTAAACATGACGACAATGGTGTTTGGTTTTCTGGTTGTGTTTTTTTTTGTTTTGTTTTTTTTTGACAAAGTATCTGCCAACAGTTCACAGTATAATTTAAAAAGCACATTTTCAGTAGTGCCCTTATATCTTGCCCTAGTTTTTCCTTGCATCATAGTAATTATTAATCATTTGTATACTGATATTAAAGTGCCCTTCCATTTTATGATACAGTTATCTCATTTCTGTAGAGGCTTTTCCAGAGGGCAAAAACTCGCAGTACAACAAAGCCTTCAGTTCTCAACATGTGCTGCTAATTCATCTGCTAGAGAAAAGCTTGAAAAGCAAAGTAACTTCAAATTTTGTTCGTAAGTTGAGAAAAATTACTTACAAAAACCTTCCAGGGTGCGATACGAGATGGCACAATTTCATTGACCAGGACCAAAGACTGGAAACTTTCCAGCTGTAGTTATACTTTCCAAATTTTAAATTTTACTCAGATCCAAAGCCAAATTTTTATGTTAAAAAAAAAAAAAAAGAAAAAAAATCAAACCCCTGTGCACTGGAAACCTGCCTTTCCCTTAGTCCTATAAACACCTCTGTATGGGACACCACACCCGACAGTACCTTAGCTGCAAACTCCCCGGGAGGGAAACACCGAGAGAACACGGCTCTGCCTTACACCGCAGTAGAGTTTCTGTTATTTCCGTAGCTTTTCTTTGGCGTTCACAGCCCAGAACCTCTGCCCACAGCTGGAACCCAGCCCTTCCCTCCAGAAACCCTCGAGAAACAGCTCCAGTCTTCTTCTGAGCAAAAACGGGAAGCTGCAGACCCCTTATTAAATAGTGGCTAAACAGCATTCACCTGCAATGGGCAGGACAGACAGCTCCCCACCGGAGGGAATTCAGCGGTATTGCCCAGCTCTCGGAAGCATGGCCTAAACTTCCCACATAATTGCTACTGGGTTAAGAAGGCATGCGAGAGACTTCATCCCTCCGTGGGAGCTGCTCTGCTTTGCTGCTTACTGGGCTGCAGAGAGAGGGTATAGAGGTGACTTTAACCGTATATGCAGGGTCCTCATCTAAAAGAAACATGTTATAAGTCTCAGTCATCAGTCCAAGGAGCAATACATATATATATATTTTTTTTTAACTGAGACAATCTCTGGCTAAAATCCATATTTAACAGCTGTGGTGGAATGAGCTTGACATTTATTTTCTCATTAAAAGCACCACAGTATGTATACAACAAAAATGTATATAAGGCAATATTATGCAAGTTGTTGTTGGGATCAGTTCCCAAAAGCAGGCTTTCCTACTACAAATGGGAGTTTTCCGTTAAAAGGAGGTTTACCTTCCGACAGCCAACCTGTATTTACACTGTGCCCCCGCAGTGACGCATCGCAGCCAGTAAAGAAATTCCACTCGGGAACTACACAGTGGTTTGTCTAAGGGAGTATTTTCTCCCCTGCTTTTCATATTCTGAACTATGTCTCTAAATTTCTCGGAGCTTTTATTTCATTACCTAGGAATAATCTTTAAAAAAAGCTTTCACGTTAACAAACCCTCCACTTTAGCCCTGCGGGAACATGATCTCCTATTCAGTGTTTCCACAAATAGATCAGAAATTACTACATACATTGCTCCAGTAATTAGAGACAGATGTAGTTTTGAACAGAGGCCTGTATTTTATGTTACCAGTATGAATCATAATAATTCTGATTAAATTAGTGAAGTATCATTCTATTAAGCAACAGCAATCTTTGGCCCTCAAATGCTGAGGCATTATGAGAACCCAACGCATTGGCACAAGCTGTTTGCAAGTCACCCATCAGCTTTTCCTGATCTTTTGCTGCCTTTCTCAGAGGGAACACAAGCAAGAGGAGAACCAACCTAAGTGTTTGAATTTAGATCAGTCTTAGAGCATTTTGAGTTCAAACCAGACTTCTGGAAGTTTTGGAAAAGGAACAATGTGTATACAGGCAGTGAGTATATTTCAAATCACAGCACGGAGCCAAATATGAGTTTCCAGAAGATCCACAGTCTTGGGGATGTATTCCACAATACAGCTACTGTAGCATTAACATTTCATGCTGGAAAAAAAATGCTGAAGGACAGCACTGACATAAAGAAATATTCCTAACAATGTACCGTGGTCTTCTTCCTCTCATATTTACATTCCAATTTTGCAAGTTCAATTTTCTAAGTTTTTAATATTGGAGGTAAACGCCACACATCTTCCAAGAGAAAGCAAAACCACACACACAAGAATGGAAGTTATTACTTCACGCGGGTGTAATTCAACAGGAAGCCAGAAAGCTTCCTTCAAGGTAGAAGTTTTGGCGCACGGTCTCTAAACACACTCTCCAAGTTAAACTTTCTGCTGCTGGTGAGTAATTTTTCACCCCCACAACCTGTTCCTCAGAATTCAAGTTTATTGAAATGCAGTAGTAAACCAGAATTAAATACACACGTACTATCCAAATATGAACATGTCTTTAAGGAAAATAAGTAGCAGATGTTTTTTCCTCTGCCTTGCCCCTACTGACTCACACAGACCCTGCTTGTGCACATCAGGCATCTATAGCTTGGAGCCTCCTTAAGAGGCTGTCTCTTCCTCAAAAGCACAAAGCAGATGTTTAGATCTACCCAGTCCCAGTGCCAATATATGCACACTGTTAACTTTTCTAAACCATAATGTAAGGAAGATTTTATTTTTTTTAACCTTGAGAGATTTTTGGACAACAAATCAACGTAAACGTTAAGAAGTCTACTCACTTTACCTCATATTCAATTTGTTTCTGTTTTAGAAAAGTATTTGATTAAAAAAGTTAATTGAACTGGTGCAAGATTTTGCATGGACAGTTATGTGCTACTATATGGTGAACCCTACTAGATCATCCTCATTCACTGAAACCCCTCAAGTCTCCTTATATTTGATGTTTATAACTATAAAAAAACCCATAAGACACTCATGGGAAGGCTGAATGCTGCAGATTTAAGTTTACAAACCTGGCTCCCACCATTCCCTAAATAATTATTGCAAATTTTGTAAATATCTTCTAGTCTCAAGCTACTTCAGAAGAACAACCCCTGGTTAGAGCAGCTCAGTTCTAAGCACTTTTCACTGCTCACAGGCAGCGGCATGGGTGATGACTCAGGCCTCACCACAAGACGCTGGAAATGCATCGCTGGCCAAGAGGCTGTAACACCCATCTGCTTCGGTTCCTGAGCAAGCCTGCCAGCTCCACCGGGCCTTCCCAGCGAGGGCAAACGTCTGTCTGACACTTGCTGCGGACGCCTGCCTTGCCACCGTTGGACGCTGCTCCTTGCTGTTACTGTAAACAGCCTCTCTTGGATAATTTTCACAGTCATTATGTGCCATCATATCTCTGTCAAAGACTGCCAAAGGTTTTGAAAATCACGGTTTTACACTAGTGCTTGAGGTGTTTAAAGAGATAGCGTAGTCAAGCTGTGGGGGAAAACATACACCCAAAGAGACAACCCAGAACCTCTTAGTGGTTCTTTCCTGCTTTAAGATCTTCACTTCTAGGACTGATGGCAAAGCATGATTTCCATAAAGAAATTCTTCTAGGGCAGAGTTTTTTTTGTTTTTTTTTTTAAATATCTTAGAATCTTTCTGAAAATACCAACATACTATCTTGCATATGACTGTTGATTCATGTTGCCAGGTGAGGTGCTGATACACACCTAGCATTTACGTCATGTTATTTTACGAAATAATAATATTACCACATTTATTCTAAATATTTACCTTACATACTGACATGAGTTGGAAACTGTATGGCTACTGCAAAAAAGCAAGGCCCCAACACAAACCCACAGGCTGCAGCGGAACCGGGACCGTCCATGAGGCTGACCGGGTACCACACATCTCGGATGGAGAGAGGCAGGAGAGGGGTGGGCTGCTCCCACCTTCCGAAGTGAAAGGACCTGGTGTGCTCTGAACCTTCTTGTAATGACAACTTTCAGGTCCTGACAGACAGCGGCTCATCTCAGCCTGAACCCAGCTGGTGCTTTGTGACAGGCTGGAAGTTTGCTGTAAGGCAACCTTAGCATTCGAAGGGTGTTTAAAAATAATAATAATAATAAAAAAAGGTTCTGAGCAACGTGCTGATGTAGAAACCCTTTTTTTCAAGGCCTGTTTAGGGTTAATGAAGACCTAATCAAACTGCGGTCAGGCTCATGCAAATATATTTGGTTTTTTGCAGTTTCC
>NW_010126191.1:7605-9786 GCF_000699245.1 Pterocles gutturalis | reverse complement strand
ATTCCCCGGCTCTGCCAGGCTGGGGTCCCCTCGCCGTCCCCTCCCTCGCCGTTCTCCCCGTGGGCGGGCAGGGGGAGATGCGGTGAGCTGGGTGCGTTTCCTGTGGCTGGTGGGTGACTCGATCGATGAGTACTCAGCTGCCTTACTAACGCTGCTCATGTCTCACTGCCCGATGTGGCCCCAGCACCCCAAAACCTGCGGGCGGGTCGTGCCTGGCTGCCACCATCCCTGCCACAGCGGGAGCCGCCGGTGACACTGCTGCACAGGCCAAATCCTGCTCCGCTGTAGGATGCACATCAATGTACCAGAACGGTTTGTATGCAAATGTTCCAGCATGCATTCCCTTGGCTGTCGGTTTTTCCTAATCAAAGCTGGATTTCTCCCGTTGGAGCCTCTCCCGCCGCTCCTGGTTTTGCTGGAGCCCGGGGTGACAGCAGGTTTCCTTCCCGGCATGCAGTGTCCTTCCCCTGCGGCTGAACACCCTGTTTATTCCAGCAGCGTTTGCCTGGAGGCTGTTCCCGCATCCTTTTCCAGATCTCATAAGTTTCAAACTTGCCCGTCAGAAACCCCAGCTGCGTTTCTGCGGTTTGGTTTCGCTCTGGTTCCGTCCAGCTGCTTCATCTTCCCTCCCTGCCACGCAGCAGAATTAACGCGGGTTGCAGGTGATGGTCTCTGATGGTCTCTGTTAATCCTCACCCCTTGCTTCCCATTGCTGCCGGGGCTTGTTCCAGTCTCAGATGTTCAGATGCTGGAATAATTTGTCTCCTTCTTACTCTTAGGCAGAAGTTAATAGAGGTGTAGGTGCTGTTGTTCTGCGTGTGCTTACTTCACCGGGCAATGAAAATGGTCAGCGGGAGCAGCAAAGCACAAGAGTGAGTTAGAACAACAATATTCCTTCATGTTTTCAGCTATTTCTGTGCCTACAGTAGAATTTTTAGTGCTGAATATATTAGCTTATGCCTGCAGCGTGCCATCTCCGCTGGCAGCAATCCCACGTGAAGCTCCATCCCGGAGCATCTCTGCTCCCAGAGGCTTCCCAGCAACGCTGCTGGATTGCTGTACAGCCAGCTGACAAAGGTATGTCACACAGTTCTGTGTGTGGAAGGATTATCCCCATCCCCACGCTGGCACCTTGCTCCTGTTTTCTGCAGCAGTTTCCTCTGTGTTGGGCAGCGTGCCTGCGATGCCGCGGCCCTGCCCGCCGCCCTGCCAGGGATGCTGCTTTCTGCGCCGGCGGCTTTTTGCATTCTGCCGGGCTGGCAGGTCTTTTTTGCGCGGCGGGGAAGCCCTGGGCATCTGAAGACACACGAGTCTGTTCCCAGCAGCGGTTACTCTGGGAAGCGCAAGCATGAGCGGATTAATGGCAAACAGAAATGCTATTTACGTGGTTCCAAGCAGAGGGGAAAAAAAAAAATACTGAGAACTGCAAGCGTTGCTGAAGCTGGGTTCAGCGCCAGGGCTGGCTCCGCTCGGGTTCGCACCAGCGGCTACATCAACAGGCAGCGGGGTTTGATGCAGTTCCAGCAGGGCCTGAGAAACAGCTTTGTACCGTGGTTGTGGTGCTGCGGCTGCCCTGACGAGCTCACGGTGTCCAGAGCTGGGTCCAACCAGTCCCCAGCCCGGGCTGGGGGCTCTGATCCTGCCCCGCTCTGCGAAGGGGACTGCGAGCGAGCAGTAAATCCAGCACATTGCTGCTTGAGGTTTGCCTTCAAATATCTTTCATCTTCAGGCCGTTCACGTGGATGATTTCAGCTGGGAAGCTTATGAGTTAGTTGCACCTTAGGCAGGTTTTCCCTTTTCTGGAGCTGATAAAAGTGTGTTTTTACGTGTGAAGAACTCTCAAAGTAGCTTTTCCTGGATCCTACCGATCCAGCTTACGTGCTGCCTTAGAACTGTCAGGATGCCTGCGGGTCATTGCACCAGAAACGGGGAAATAATGATGGAAGGAGCCCGTGCAAACGGGCTGTGTCTGCTCTGCCGGCTGCTCCGGCTGCCCCTCGCCTTCTGGGTTTCCAGCTCGTGTCCCGCGTGCTGTGGGGCGAGACGCGGGATGACGCTCTGCTGACGTGGGAAGGAGGGTGCGAGCGGCCGGCCCCCCGGCAGGACCCGCGGGTGGGTTTGGGTCCGTTGGCCTCGCAGCGGAGAGAAGCGGTTGGGAAGCAGCTGGAGTCGGGGCTCGTT
>NW_010126191.1:6900-7568 GCF_000699245.1 Pterocles gutturalis | reverse complement strand
GTGAGGCCGTAAATGAGACGGGGAGCTCTGTTCTCCATGGGCAAGAAATATCTGGGATGTTACAGAGATTTGTTTTGGTGCCAGAATATACAAACACATTTGGTGTTGCTCTAAGTCCAGCAGTCCTGGGGCCCTTTGTGCAGACGTTGTTGGGTTCGATGTGCTGTTTGGGTGAATTTGTGATGAGTTTGCCATCGAGATCCTGCTGCTGACGTTTTTGGGGGATTGTCGCTCTGCAGTGTCTGGTTCAAAGGCTTGTTCTCTAACCGCCATTTCTTGCGGGTTGTTCTCCGTTCCTGGAGAGGTGACGGCTGGCGGCGGGATCCACAAACATCCAGCAAGACTCGAGTTCTCTGGTGCAGCGCAGGAGCAACGCCGAGCGCACGGCGGAGGAAGGTGCTGGTTCCCAGGTAGTGCTGCTTTTCCCCAAATGAAAGCCGTAGAGCCTTGGCCCCGGGATCTCACAGCAGCAGCAGCACGCCGACTGCCGGTGCGGGTGCCCGCGGGGCCGTTTGCCAGCAGAAGCTGCTCAGCGGCGGCGCTGGGCTGTGCCCGGAGGAGGTCACAAACCGCGCTCCTCCCGGGCTCCTGGTGTGCTTCGTCGCCTGCAAACCCCTGAGTTGAAACACCGGGCGCTGTGCTCGTTCCCAACACCCAGCTGCCAAGCC
>NW_010126191.1:4678-6851 GCF_000699245.1 Pterocles gutturalis | reverse complement strand
TACCTGCATCTAATGTCACTTAATCGTGTTATGTCTGAGAGATGAGCTTTTAATGCCCTTGACCAGGGCGCTGCGCGTGTTTCTCTAGTTATCGAGGTTCATGCGGAGGCTGCACAGACCCAAGGCTGCTGCCTGCCCGAAGGACGGCAGGATGCAGCACATCGGTGCAGAACGGGGGCTGCACGTGTAGAGCCTGACCAGCTTTGGCTGGAACCTCCTCCGGGTCTTCACGGCTTCAAGATGCTCTGCGTGCAAATGCATCTGCATCTGGAAGCTTTAAAAAGAAAACCACTTGTGAGCAGAGGAGCTTTTGATCCTTAATCTGTGGCGTTTCTGCACGCGGCGCTGCTCTAATTGCAGGGTTCTGCAGAACCAGTCGGTGAGCGCCGGGAGGAAGCGTTTGGCGCGGGCAGGACAGGCTGCTGCAGGCGCAGCTCAGTGCCCGGGGAGGGGGGCTCCGGTTCTCCCCGGTCAGGACGCTCTGCGCCGCAGCTGCCTCTGCGCTCCGCGGGAAGGAGACGAGCTGTACACTGTGAACTGGGTCACGGTGGTTTTTTTGCTGGTGGTTTTTGTTGAAGAGATAATAGGATAGCTCTCCAGATGTGCCTGCAAGGAGCGTTCAGATCTGCGCAGCGCTGCGCTGAGATGGCGAGAGCGCGGTCAGTGCCGCCGAGGTTCATCAGCACGGAGGCTGACGGCTCTCTAACCACGCAGAGTGGTGTTGAGGGGGATTGTCTGCATGCACGTTTTATCTCGTTTAGTTCTGTTCTGGTCAGCTGGTTCCAAAGCAGTGGTGAGAGCACCCACGGTCGGTGCTGTTTCACTGGAGCTCGTCAAATCCCTTTTCCAAAGCAAAGCTGCCGGTCGCTGGGATGGAGCTTCCAGCTGAGCTGTGCAGCGACCGCTCTGCGTGAAGATGGATCGCTTCAGTTTTGCTGCTCTGGAAAATCATACAGAGCCAATATCCAGCCTGGGTTGGATTGCTGTGCAAAAATAAGTTACTTATCTCCTTTTTCCTCTTTGTGGGATTTGTTGGGACAGAAGGAGCGAGCAGCTCCCCTGGGACAGGCACTGGCTGTTCGTGCTGGAGGTGCAGCTTGTTCACTGCCCTTGGTAAGGTGTGTGCCTCCGACCCTGCAGCAGCTGAGGAGTTAATCCGGAGCATCCCAAGGGATGTGTGTACAACGTGTAAAGCCAGTGACATTTACCAGGTGCTTACTGGCACAGTTGATTGGGAGCCAGTGGCTGGGGATTTATTTTTTTAGCTGTCTTTGTTCGGCAGGGTGGCTAATATTCCCAAATGGAGTGTGTGTGCTTTTATCAGCAGCATCTGCGGCGCGCAGGCTGACTCATGTGCTCTTTGAGTGAGGATGACAAATGGAGAGTGGAGACAAACAGCTCCCCGGGATCGGCGTGCACCGGGAGGGGGAAGGAGAGGACGGTCAGCTCGGGCGGCGTTTCTCACAACGCCCTGATTGCTGCCTTCCGTGGGGACCGTCGGCCTTTTGCTTCCGGAGAAATCTGATTTGGACGTGTGTGGAATCAGAGCAGAGCCAAGGAGCATCTCTGACAGACTGAGCCTCAGCTCCCCTGGGCTGGAGGAGAGGCGTCCGTCCCTCTGCACCTCCGCAGCCTTGGCTTTGGTGCTCAGCACCTCTCTGCACCTCTCAGCACCCCGGGCGGTGTGTTGTTGGAGCCATCCTGCCCATGCCGGGCTGACTCGGCACTGATTCCTAACGCGCCCCGTTACCGCCGCCTCGTCCTGCCGCAGCTGCCCAGCAAAGGGACCGCGTGTCCCCGGCGCCCGCACGGTGCAGCCAGCCCTGGTGAGGGTTAGAGGAGCTCAGGCACGCTCTGCCCTTTGGCTGAGAATAGTTAGGAAATGTTTACCGCACCGTACACCGGATTTTAACCTCGTTTAGTTATCAGGTGGATTTTCAGCGACGCGCTGGTGCTGCGCAGGGTTAAGGGTGAAATGCAGATTTGCAAATTCGCTCAAATAACCAGATGTGTGGTTCCAGCTGTGGCCGGGGAAGGGTGGAAGGGCAGCAAGGGAAAACAAAACAAAGCCCTTTCCCAGGGCCACCTTCTGAGCAAGCCCTGGGTTGTCACAGCCGCCGCGTCCCTTGTGCCGCCGAGGGGTGGGGACGCCGGCGGGGGTTGGTCACGGCTG
>NW_010126191.1:3583-4657 GCF_000699245.1 Pterocles gutturalis | reverse complement strand
TGGGAGGAGGCTGGGGGCAGGCAGGGGAGCTTTCGCACAGACTCGTCTCCTGATGTGCAGCCGGGGATGTGGGGAGGGAGATGAGCTTCAAAATGTGTTTCTGGGAAAGTGAAATCCTGATCCTGGCCTTTGGGAGGGGATGGAAGGGACAGTGTGACATGGAGCTGCTTGGTTTCACTTTGATGTTCCTTTTAATTTTCACTAGAATTCACCCATTTTCTCTGAATTTCCCCAATGAAAAAGGGGTTTTATATTTTTTCTTTAGAAGAGACCACTAACTGGAATTGAAACAGTCTTCAGGAAATGGTAAAGGGTGATCACTGACCTTAAAAGCCAGGAGGGAGATGGGCTTAGTGCTGCGGCTTCTGCAGATAAATGTTAGTGAGCATTTGTGACTTGAGCAGAAATGAAAGGGAGAGTAACCACCGGTCCTTTGGTCAGCTCTCCAGCTCGTTACCCTGCTGAATGCAGCGTTGGAGAAGGATTCAAGGCCAGGAGGGGTTCAAGGCATCTGAGACAATCACAAATCTCTTCCCCTCTCTGCGGACAGTGGGTTTTTTTCCTGTGGTATTTTAATTGTAAACACAGCAGGACACCTGTGGGGCACGGTAAACTGCTCAAGGCTTCAGTCCGCCCAGCGCTCCGCGAAGCCTTGACCCCCGGCTCCTCTTGGCTTCACGCACGAGGTGTTTGCTCGAGCGCGGACAGAACTCGGATCCTCTGGAGCACCTGGATGGTCCAGAAGACGACGGCGAGAGCTGCCGAGCTGCAGCCCAGCGCCCGTGCGGAGCAGGTGGGAGCTGAACACGAGCCACCGCTGTCCTCCAGACATCCGAGGGGCTCGCTGGACAGACGGCTGCTCTGCAAAACAAGTCGCCCTCCCAGCAGCCCGGGTGCCACGGGTACATCCACGCGGCACGTCACTGCCCTTTCCCACGCAGAGCTGATGGAGAGCCTTTAATTTACGTTCTGCGTTCATGGTTCTGCTCCTACTGCTGCTCCCCAGCTCAGCCCTCGCTGGAGGGGACGGCCGGCAGCGTGTCCCGAGGGTGCCGGGGGACCGCGGGATGGACA
>NW_010126191.1:1462-3535 GCF_000699245.1 Pterocles gutturalis | reverse complement strand
GTGTCCCGAGTGTCTCGGATCCCCCTCCTGTCCGCCGGTGGCTGTCACCGCAGCGCTGCAGCCTGGCACCCTGCAGCTCGCTCTGCCCGTGCCCCCGGCTGCTCCTCCGGGAGCTGGGGATAGTTCTGCAGAACTTCAGGAGAAAATCAGTTTCTCTTGCTTTGGCACAGGAGTTGTGGCTGAATTGCCACGCTGTCATCTCGCTGGAAGCAGAGGCCTGAGCAGTAGGACTGGTTTACAAGAAACCTACAAATAGCTTTGGGCAGGTGCCGTACCCTGAATCCAACCCTAGAGAGGAACGTCTGCTGCAGAGGCTGCAGCCGTGGGGTAAAGCAATTAAAGCAGCATCTCTGCGCTGCTCCAGCACTTCCCTGATCTCCTAAAGAACGGCAGTTTCTGCATTCTGTACACGCAGAACTGGCTCTGCCACAGCCTGATGGTGCTTCATCCCTGGCATGAGAAACATTTAACGTGGAGGGGAACCTGGCAGCAGGAGAGCGCCCAGCACAGCCTTTCGTGCTGCAAACGTACGGCCGCGGCCACCGCACCCTCGCAGCCTTCCCGGGGCGGTGGCGGTGGGTGGCTCAGCAGGACACTGGGGTGGCTCAGCAGGATGCTCCGCTGGCTCAGCAGGATGCTCCGCTGGCTTTTATGGGCTGCAGTCGTCCGCAGCGAGCCCAGGTCCCAGCGGGACGCCGTGCCGCACGCTGAGCTGCCTTGCTGCTGCGGCGGTGGAGCAGAGCTTTTTGTCATGATCTCAGACACTCCATCTGCAGCTCCGGGCTTGAGAGGAGCCAGGAGGCTCACACGGAGCGTTAGCTGTTTATTGCTTCTAACTTTGGGGCGATGTTGCTTTCAATTACATTTCTCCAGTGTTCGCAAGTCTACTGCCTTGGCTTTATTTACTCCTGAAGAATATTGGCAGAAAGCTGGCGGGTTTCACCGCGTCGTGTGTTGCAGTTTTTCTAATTCTGAGCCAAATGTCACCGTACTCATCCGCCGCTCGTGGAGTTGAGCGGGCATTTCGTCTTCTCATTGCTGCCATAAAATTGCCACCAACGTCAGGGTGGCAGCCAGCGCTGAACGAGGCGCTGGGGGGACCAAGGCGGGGAGCTGCTCCCCGGGGATGCAGAGGACCGAAGCGTGTGGCGTTAGGAGCATCCAGCAGTGGTCCAAAGTGGCTTTCCAGATGTTGCTGCCCCTGATGCATGGACTTTTTAGGGACATGGGTTAGTGGGTTGGGTGGTGTTGGGTTGACGGTTGGACTTGATGATCCTTGAGGTCTTTGCCAACCTTCATGATCCTATTCTATGATTCCATGACTTGGAGGAGCAGTTGGGGCTGGTGCTGATGAAGTGGGTGACTGAGGGGCAGTAGGAGACTTCGAGGATTCCTGCAGAGCCGGGAACCTGCCGTCCCGTCCTAAGTGTCAGCAGTTGGTTGGCAAGTTATCAAATATTAACAATAATTCAAGATACGTAAGACTTGCCTTGGATTTCTTGTTCCGACGTGCCTGTAGAGCTGCCAGCTCCTTTAAAACGTTCGTTAACGGAGCGCTGACCTTCTGCTTCTCGCTTTGCCTCGAGCGGCCCCGGGAAAGCTGACTAACCCCCGTCCTTTGCCAAGGCTCCGATCGCAGCAGCGTGGCTCTGCCTTACCCACCATCTGTCTCGCCGCACACTCCAGATGATGCAACGTGCCGTATGCCGCATCCAGATAAACCCTTTATTTTTAACAGGCTGCATTTAAGACGCATTAACAGAATATTCAGCCAACCCCTAAATTTGGGACTGACCTTACTTCGTTCCTCAAGGCACGCTGCCCCCCTGCATCCCCCAGCGCCGGAGCTGGCACCGCCGCGCGGCAGACTCCTACTCTGACATTTCGGAAAGGAGCCTCTGTTCCGCCGGAGCGCTGGGCTGGCTGGGGCTGATTCACGGGCTACGAGCCGTGTTTATCTTCGGGGGACGCGTGCGTGCTCGCGGGGCTCGGCGCTGGAGCAGCCCGTGGGACAAATGGAGTCGGGAGCTGAGGCTGCCCGGTCGGGGCGCGAGGGACCGGGGCTCTGGAGAT
>NW_010126191.1:385-1446 GCF_000699245.1 Pterocles gutturalis | reverse complement strand
TGCTCCGGCCGAGCCCCCCGCCCCGCGCCCCCGTGTCCGCTGCCGGTCCCTACGCTGTCGGCTGTTCTTTGTCATTAAGTTTGTTTTATTTTGTTTGCCCGCTGCGTGGGTGGCAGCGTGAGATGGGTCACGATTCCCGGGGTGGTTTGGTGAGGGTTCTCGCGGCTTTCTCCTCCCTCTGGTCCTGCCATGCCCAGGCTGGTGGCACTGCCGCTGGGCTGCTTGGGGTGTCCTTTCCCTGCAGAGGCAGGCGCAGTCAGTCCCTGTTTTAAATCCACAAACGAATGCAGAGCGATCTGAGCGCAAGGTGAGATCTGCTGTCAGCCAGGTCCTGTATCGGGGACCTTGAAGCCGTTTGGGAGGTGAAGGGACAATTGGGAAGCAGGCTGGGCTCAAACCAGTGTTTAAACCGGACTTCTCGAGGTGAATGTTCTTTTTTTTTTTTTTTCAGGAACTTGGTCATTTTTTCCTCTTTCTGGTTCCAAAAAAAAACCCCAAACCACTTTTCTTCCCCAGCAGCTCAGGGGGATTCTCAGGCTTGTTTTGTCCATCAGCCGAGAGTGAAATTCCGTGTTTCCCTCTGAGGATGGATGAGGTCAGAGCCCATGTCATCTGGTTCCGGCAGTTCCTATTTACGGAGGCGCTTCCTTCCACTTCAGTAAATAAAAACAAGCCGAGATTTTCCTTTGCACGGGTCCAGCTCGGCAGCCTGGTGCACGGCGCTGCCCGAAGCCCGGCGCTGCCCGAAGCCCCGCGCAGCCTCTGCGGTGCCGTTGAATCACTTTCCAGGGACCCAGTGCCTTCCCCTGGCACTTCCCGCTCCGGCCCGTGGGATTTCCGTGCCGTCAGAGCGATGCCGTCCTCCCGGGGAGAATCCACCTCATTCCACGCTCGGCGTGCGGCGTCGGCAGCGTCCCGGAGCCCTCGGAGGAGGGATGAAGGGATGGGTGCCCGCGCTGCGTTGATTTGTGTTTTTAGCCGTCGGTGACTAATCCACCTGCTTTCTCACTGTCGTGCTCCGCGGTTGCTTTTACCTTTTCTTCTCCAAACGTTTCCTGCTG
>NW_010126191.1:0-372 GCF_000699245.1 Pterocles gutturalis | reverse complement strand
GCTCCGGAGTCGCTTTTCCTCCTCCAGGTGCCCACTGGTGATCTTGCAGGTCATGGTTCGGTTCCTAAACGGAGTCATAGCTCCTCCTTTTGTTCCCTGGACCATCACTGCAACATCCTCCTGCCTTTGCCGGCACCGAGAGCTTCTCCAGGGAGCTCCAGCGCTCGCAAGATGATGCGCAAGACGCTTGTCTGAGTAATACTGAAATGTCACCAAAAGTTGTGCCCTCGCCACCGGTGCTGCTCCGGTCTGGTGAGCGCTCTGCGTGAGCCAATCTTACAAAACGATTAAGTGCGGGGTAACGTGAACTTTCTCCTCCTGTTTTTAACTTGTTTTCATAACTATTCAAAAGCCATCGGAGGAACAGGAGCT
>NW_010126190.1:20599-30263 GCF_000699245.1 Pterocles gutturalis | reverse complement strand
GTTAAATTGCATTAAATTTTTCCCTGCCACCTTTAATGATTTTAGATACCTCAGGAATCTGTTGTGTCCATGTGCAGAGATGTCCAGACTTGAGAGCGCTAGCTCACAAATAATACTTGCACTAAACATTCTAATACATTGAACATTAGTGAAACACCTAGAAAACTTATGGGGAGTGGGAGGTAGTGAGATAGTCCAGTTCTTTGCTATACTTTTTGTGTTCCATCATAATGTGTCCCTTGTTAAAAGGCTCCGCCATCAGACTGTAGGATGTATGGTGCCAAGCTGCTCTCCACCCCAGCTGCTTTAGCAGTACCCTTCTGCTAAAACAGTGGCTGATTTAGTTGTACTGAGAGATCCCAGTGGCAATGTAGAGAACCAACATTGCAGACCAGATGTTTGCACTGTAGGGTTTGGAGGACCCCTGTGCTCTGTTTTCTGTTTCTGTGTGAGTGGATTTTATATGAAATCTGTTTCATGGACTATGTTCCTTATATCTAAGTTGAATGTGTTTAGCCTTAGCTTCCTGTCACTGTTCCATGTTGAACTAGTCTAGTCTAGTTGTCCTAGATCGAGGAGTCATCTAAGCATCTGGTGTTTGCCATCCTGTGGTGTGTTTTGTTGAAGTAATTTCTCTGTTTTCTGCAGGAAAAGTTTGTCAGAGTGAACTCTGTAGGTCTCCAGCTGCAGTGCATGTCCTCCATCCTTCAGATAATTTCTGTTCCTCCTTCTTTCGTTTTTCTGTATTGTTTTAAAAAGGTAGATGATGCCTGGAGTAATCTACTATTAATGTCGGCAATCTGTAACAGAGGCTGCACCTTCCTGTTCTTCATTGCTTTTGTCCTTGTCATTAGCCATTTTCTCATAAGCCTTTTTTTGCTGCAGTGGAGCACTGTTATCTCATGTGAAATTCTTTCACACTGTGATGTTTAAGCCTTCTGCGTTACAGCTTTCCATGGGAGCTTTCCTCATTTGTGTGTGTACCTCAGCAGTTTGCAGATCAGTGACTTTGTATGAGACCAATATTAAACCACATTTTTTTAAGAGGTCTAGTTTACCAAGGGATCTGTATTGCACTCTTTCACCATCACTGGTTATTCTGTCAGTCTTTGTATTATCTGCAAATTACTTTAAAAGTGAGATCAAGTTTACTTCTGTATCTGCTGACACAAGCGCTGATGCTGTAGTATAGCTTTCACTTGCATATTAAACTCATTTCTTCCCAAGGATGGAAAAGCTCCCTTCATGCTTATTATTCTGGATCTAGCAAACTAAAGGCTGTCTGTCTTCCACTGTAACATTCACAAGAAATCACCTCTGTGTGAACCAAACCTTCTCATCCTTTTACAAGAAGCACATCTCCTACCTGCTGAAAGTCCATTCACGTATCCAAGGAAACAGGTTGCTCATTATGTCACCTACTGAAACTACTTAATGACTCATGCTTCATTTCAGCTCCAGACAGGTTTAGCAGTGAGCAATGTAGCCTCTTTAAATCCCCACTTGAGTTATAGAGTGCAAAAATTATAGCTTTGTTTGGCCTAACGACTTTTGGTCCATGTTCATGGAGATAATTCTGCACCTCATCTGGGGGCTGATTGTTCACCACTGACAGCAGTGGTGCAGAGGGGGTGAACAGCAAATATTCTGCCACTGACCAAGGATGTCTGCCTCTGTCTCTGAACACATGGAGGTCCTGTTTTTGGCTGCTGAATCCACATGCAGCTGAAGACATTTCCCCTGAATCAGGCATTGCCTCAGGGCACTGGTTGGCAAAGCAATGCTATAAGGTGAGAAGAGAGCATCACTGGATCTATTTGGCAGGGCAACACTGTGACTGGAGCCATTTCATGCTGGGTGAGGTGCTGCTGCTGCTCAGGGAGAGGCAGCTTGGTGCCCTGGTCATTCCATACCTGCATAACCGCAGGTTTCTTGGCTCTTTTTTCTGGCCTCTTCAGAAGTCTGTCCAGCAGATCAGCCTCTGAGAAGTCATCACTAACCACCCTTACTCTCCCTATATTGCTTTAACTAAAACTATGTCACGCAAATGTCATGACCCTTATTTGAAGGCTGTTGGCATTTAAAGCACTTGATTCTGCTGAGCTGGACACTGGGCATAAAATAAAATGCAGTTTTGCAGCTGGAGAATTTATATTCAGGTTATTCAAGCTGTCAGGGTGATAGAAATTAGTAACTTTGAACAACGTCCCACTGTGTTGCGGCAGGGCTTGGAGAAGAACCAGAGTTTCAAATCCAACCTAGGCTATAGCCAGTAGACCATGTGCTTGTCCAGCACTGAATATAGAAAATGAACTTTCCTGGGCTTTTCTGAATATCACCAAGCTATTGTTCATTCAGATCTTTAGCTTCCAGCTCTCCACACCCATCTACATTCCTGCAGTTAGGTGAAATCTTCATGAGTTCAGCTGTTGATGTTGTCACATAAGATGATACCTCTGAGACACACTCTAATTTGAAACCAGCGTTTGGCTGCTTGTACAGCTGATAAAGGTTTCTTGGTCTCCCACAGGAAGAGAGCTTATGTTAACAGCCTCTCTCCTTACGGCCTCTGTCACAGTGGGTTCAGAGAGGTGGCACATGGGGGAGTGCTGGAGTTAACTGGGGTCCTGGCACTGCGCTCCCCAGTGATCCCACAGTTTGCTAGGAGTCTCTTCATACAGACAAGCAGGAAAAGGTGTGAGCCTCTGTGTTATTGGAATCAAATCAGGGCCTGGGATCTAGGAAGTATTCAGGAAGTATCCTAGTTACTGCTCCTCAGCCTGTAATTTTGGAAATTCTGGAAACTGAAAGGCAGTGAACAGCTTGCGAACTTGGGGTGATTAGATATGCAACTAAAGTGGTGATAAAATTGAGGAAAGCAAACGAAGCTTTTGTTGTTGTTACAGTCTACTAATATTTTTATAATATCAATTTAAAGCTCAGAATTCTCATATAATCTATTGCATTCATGTAAGAACAAGTGAAATTTTATGAGATTTCCTGTCTTTGGGGACTTGTTAAGATTGCGGAACTGCTTTGTCGTCTTGCCTATTGTAGTTACACACCAGAGCAATGTTATTTAACCTTTAAAAAGACCATATTGCCTGAAAGTCACTCTGCCGGCTTTGGGTTTTGTTGAAATGTGCACAGTATGAATAGAGCAACTATGCCTGACGTGTAGGTGTTCTGTCATAGGCCAGTGCATCCCACCATAACATAAACAATGATTTGCATGTGCGTGTGTCAAATCTTTTTCATTTAGCTTGTCATATACTGGAATGCTGTGATGGCCTGGCCCAGGATGTCATCAGCACCATAGGGCAAGCTTTTGAACTTCGATTTAAGCAATACTTGCGATGCCCCTCTAAGATACCTACTATCCATGACAGGTGAGTATGACTGCAGAAGCCTGCTAAAAGATCTTCTTTAGCTTTGTATTTACTTAATGAAATGTGCTGTGGACAAAGTTGCTGGAGATGGACAGGATTTAAATACTTTAAGAAGAGATTTCTGATGAATTAGCAAAGCAGGGTTTGACTAAAGAATATGAAAGTAGCAGAGTAATTTTAAAAGAATGGGCTAAATATGTATTTCAAAGTTATTGAAATGATCATGTGGTTTTCATTGTAGTTAGTAGGCAGAATTGGATGGCCAAGAATGGATATTATTTGTGGCATTTCTTCATTGTTGTTACTGTCATAGCAGCTCTGTCAATTTAGATGAAGTAAGCTGGAGTTGCTGGGTTTCTGAAATGACTAGTGCTATTTTACTATTTCTGATATTAGCCAGAGTGAAGTTTTTAGGAATGTGATGTTTTGCAGAGAGGCCCTGACTGCATTGTTCTCTGGAGGATACAAAATGCATCTGGTTTTGTATGTTTAAAAGTTTGGGATATAGCATTCTGTTTTCTGTGGCGAGTTGTGGTTTTGACATGGATTGCTATATGCTTGCCAACATTAGTGTAAATCTCAGTGAGCTGGTACTCTGTGTAATCTCTTGTATCAGAGTCAAATGAGTGTATGGTGAATACAAAATGCTACTATCCTAATCTGGAAGCATTCTGTTCTCACTTTAGACTTGTGTAAATGACTGTTAAATGTACACTGAAACCACAGATCTGATCTCTTGACTTTGTGAAGGTCTTCCAGATTTATGTTGGTGATAGAGCAGCCATAATTAAAGATGAAGTTTTAGGGCTTAGTCAATCAATCAAGTAATAATATTACTAATGCTACTGTAAGGTTAAATAAATTTGTTAATGCAGTTCATAGTGGTCTTTAAAGCTAAGTGAAAACATCCTTTACTCAGCATAAAGAATTTAATGCATTGCAAAGGAGGTTTAGATCAAGTTTGTCTGAACACAGAGGGTCTGCTGCATAATCCATCATTGCTTCCTGACTATAATGGTAGCTGAATTGTCAAAATAATATTCAATAGTGATCCCCTGACAGGCAGTTTCAACATGCTGCAAGTATCTGTAAGTGCTTTGCAAGCAAGGGGCAAAATAAAGCACTCACTTTCTTACAGGATGCAGAGTTTTGATGAACCATGGATGGAGGAAGATAATGAGGCAACAGAACATCCCTATTACAACAACATCCCAAATAAAATGCCCCCCCCTGGCGGCTTCATTGATGCCAGGCTCAAAGCAAGTCTTCCCAATACTGCAGATACAGCTCAGGTCAGTGCAATTGCATTTCTGCCCTCCTGCTGATGTATCCAGAATTTTTAAAATCCAGAATTTTAAAAATATGTGTATTTTGAGATGGATACGTTGGGACTTTTATAGTTCACAGCCCTTCACGTGTGGCCAGTTTCCTTTTGAATGGGCATCAAAAATCTAGGGGGCAACAAATTAGGCAGGTTCAGAACAAACAAAAGGAAGTGAGCTCTTCTTGGTGTTAAAAGATTACACAGGTCCAAGGAAGAGAAAACCACTAAGGGTTACTACATTTGTAGAAACCATGTCTGCTTCAGAGAGCATCAAATAGTGTACACTAACTGGGAAAGATTTGGTGCAGAATCACTTAAACAATCTAGTCCAGTCATTGCTAGCAGTTTATTACGTTAGTAACTCAGCAGCGATCGGTATTCAGACAGGTTCCTAGGTAGGTTTTGCACCTCACATTGAACAGAGTTCAGCTTGGGTATTTCTATCAGCATTGCTGTCAGAAGTTTGCAGTACCAGTGTAGCCTCCTAAGAGGAGTTTTCAGATGCAGCACAACTCTGCTTAAATCCAGAGGGGCCTTGTCTGTAGACAACATCCTTCCTTCAGTACCTGAGTACAGCCCCTGGTACTGATGTGTCTTTCAGCTCATGCTTTGGAGGGTGTTGTGGGTGTCTTCTGGTCCCATGTGTGTTTCTGCAGAATGCTTTTGACAGGCATGGTTTGTCAGGGCTTGCTATGTGAAGACAGATGTACTGGAGGACATGACGCATAATTTGGGATTGTGGGGGTTAATAAAAGCAGGAAGCAGGGAAGTTTACATGAAGGTCACCGGTGATATCTTACTCCTACACAAATGCATTTGTGAGATATATTCTCTGACACCATGATGAATTGGAAATGAAGAGTGGGAGTACGTAGAATACAGCCAAGGAAATTGTCAGAGCCACTCATAATACATCTGAGCATTTTAAAGGTAATTGAAAATTTCTTTGCACATGTGTCCATTCTAGTCTGCAGCAGGAGTGGGAGGAGAGCAAACCTATTACCAGAGTCGTCACTTAGGAGATAAACTCAGTGAAGACTGGCATCATGGGCCTGTTAAGCAAGGTGCGTTTTTGCTAATTTTAGCTGTAAGACTTCAGGATGTCTTGGGTGGGCAAAGCATGGGAAAGTCCAATGCCTCAAAGTCTTAAGGCAATGAACTGCATTTTGTTGATAGATTCTCTTTGTCTGAAATTAATATTGGTATCAGTGAAAAGCATTTGGTAATTACCTCTGGATAAATTATTAAATGCACACCTTCATGCAATCTTACCTTTTGCAGGGCAGTTCATAAATAGAGTTGCCTCAAACCTTCAGCTGTCTAGCTTGCCCTGTCTTGAAACCCCATGGTATTTAAAGATGGGCTGCACGGTCTGTTCTGAAAATTTGACCCACTAGAGTATGTGAGATGGAGTTTCCAAAGGAAGAGCCTGAAGTCAGAAGCTTTTTTAAAATGTGGAGGAATGCATGTGTTTGCACATGAACTCTGCTCCACAATTAACAAATAGCGCAGAATAGTGCATTTTTGTTGTTGTCTATGAATTTTAAGCAAATCACACCAAAACATATGTGTGAAATTTCACCCCTTCCATCTTTATGTGACAGTTTTATTGTGTTTCCGGGGACACTTTATTTTCAAATGCCAGAATATGTTAGCTGTTGTTAATCTGCACAGATCTGAGGATTTTATTGAATTTCCTCCTCTCATGACTCCCCAACTGAGTATCAGTTTTGAAGCTGACAGACTTTATTTACAAAATTTTCTTTCCCTCCTGAATAATAACACTCCCCCCCAAACCCTTATTGAAACACAGTTCTGGATCCATTCATCAACATTTTTTTTCTACTAGATCCTGAAGTTATTGACTTTACATCCCCCATTTCAGGGAATTTTAAACCTGTGGTGATAGGGTGTGATGTTATTTGATCATTACAACACTGTTCTGTCAAATACAAAAAAGAAGAAAAAAAAGTCTTGAATTTTCTAGGATCTCTGGAGATTTGTAGCATGCTGGAAGGGAAATCACAAGTAACCCCAACAGCAGAGATGCCAACATATGTAAACACCCAGCATATAAATATAGAAGCTCTACTGGCACTTCAGGCAGATGCTGAAGGTACCTTCAGTGGAACAGCAGATGATACCAAAGAGAGCAGCCCAGGAAAGGATCTGTTTGACATGAGTGAGTTCCCTTCCTATTCTCTTCCTTTCTAACATGTGACCCAATATGTTTATGCATTTATCGTGTATAAAAATAATTTTTAAATTCCCCAAATTTTAGTATTTGTGGTGGAGTTATGGTGAATTTTAGAATTCGTGGTGGCTTCATATCTGACCAAAGATTTAAAATAAATATCTGGCCAAAGATTTGAAGCTAGTTTGTATTATATCTGAGTTAAGCTGAGTTGCAGTCTATGTTGTCCTTAGCATTACAGGAAACCACATCAGGAGGCTTGTCATGCAGGAAAGTGAAGGAGCGAATGGATGGAGAATTAGCTCCAGCCTCTCCTGTGAATATGTTACTAGGAAATCTATGCATACTACAAAAACTTTGTGCAACAAGGAAGCTGGGAGGGAAATTAAAAGGCTGTGTTATCCCTTGCTCTGGATAGGCCTACTATCCTATCTAGCTATTCATTCCAACTTCGAAGGCAGGTTTTCCAAAATCAGAATGATAGCCATAGCCATAATGGTTTAAGCATCAGTCATAATTTGATGTTAGTGCTACTGATGCACATTGTTTTCAGCC
Organism: Pterocles gutturalis; assembly: GCF_000699245.1. Lineage (NCBI taxonomy): Eukaryota > Metazoa > Chordata > Aves > Pterocliformes > Pteroclidae > Pterocles > Pterocles gutturalis. The sequence continues at coordinate 22,801 of NW_010126190.1, read as the reverse complement.
TTGAAGAGATACTTAACAGGAAATACGGGGAAAGAAGTTTGATGAACAGAAAATTTTCTTAGTTTTTCTATTCTTCGTACCTCCAGTCAATTGCTGACACATGATTTATTTAATCCAGTTAATGTAATTAAAAGGCAGTGAGACAAAGCAGTTGGTGCCTATATGTTAATTGTAAAATAATGTATCTACATTTCTGTTACCTCTGTATACATTAAACTGTCTTTCTGAGATGTTTTTGCTGAGATAAGGCTCTATTTCCACAGCTTAGGGAGATTTTGGATAGAGAGAAAGGGAGAAGGAAGAAAGTTGAGGGAGTATGTCTCTGTGAATATAGATCTGATACAAGAAAATTCTACTGTCTGAAATCAGGGATGTTAACCTTGATTTCTAACATGCCATGCCCTTAAAACATGCACATGCTTACCTCTATTTTATACACATATTCATTAATCTTTATTGACGATTGGATCATTGGGGAAATGTAGTATTAGAAAAGTGTCAACTAGCCTTAAGTTAGTGGTTTGTCAAGCTAAACATGTGTTGGGCTTTGTGCAGACTGCAGCATAATGAAGACATATTTTATTAAGAATATGTGGTTTTAAGAATTAGCTGAAGTATCAACAAGCTGTGACAGGACAGTGTTTACCCTACTTCTGAATTAACCTCCCTGTGGCTCCATGCAAACATGGCTAGCTACTCCTCACATCTGAGCAGTCCATTTGGAGCTGGTGTATCGCTTCATGGTACTGCTCTGCAGATGTCCTTCACTACGTCTAGTGGGCACAGAACAATATCTCTTTTTAAGATGCACTAGATGGCCAGATGAAGGTCTTGCAAGGGAAAATAGCTTCCAATAGGTTGGTACAGCATATAATGAAGCATGCACTGACCTATTTACTATTTCAGTAAGACTGCCGGGATCTGTAATGACACATACTTTCATTCTACTCTACAGAAAGTAACACTGAGCTCAGGATTTAGCTGAGGTTTAAAAGATGCTCCCTGAGGCTGATTTCAGCTAGGTAAATCACAGTAAAGGTTTTTGTGTCTACATTGCAAAGTCCTCTTCCTAGTTGAAGGCTAGGGGTAGGCTGAGTGGTAAGGGCAACTGATCCCTTCTAGACATACCTTTGGGCCAGAGACTCAGTAATGGATCATTTTTAAATTAATATGTTGCTTGAAAAGAGACCAGATATGAGTATAATGACATTCTGTACCCATATTATGCAACTTACTTGAAATGCAGCTGTCTGACGTAGCTGGCAAGACAAAGGGAGAGCTCTGCCCAGTACCAGGGCATATAAATGCAACTGTTGACAATAGCCATTACTGAAATAAAATCACTACCTTTCAAAAGTTCCTGACAAGGTTTGCTCTGATTTTTATCAGCATCTTTCTGTGTATAACATACATTTTTAACACATTACACCCCTTGGTCTTAATGTAAACCATAAGTCAGTAGGCCTAGTGCATCTTCTCCTTTTTTTTTTTTTTTTTTTTCATAAAGATGAAGGGAAGAGTCTATAACACAAAATAAATCCCGTTAGAAATTACTGGAATGTCATCATTTTGTAACATGATTTACCTCTGAAAAATCTTGCCCTTGTTTCTATTTCCACAACTAGAACCATTTGAAGACGCCCTCAAAAAACAAACATTTGAGGCTGGGTTGAGTAAATCCACCTCCACTAGATGCACCAGTCCTCTTTTATCCAGACCAGCTGACTGGACAGTAGCTGAAGAGCTGAGTACAGAGCCGTGGTACCAAGGAGAGATGAGCAGGGAAGAAGCAGAACAGCTGTTAAAGAAATGTGGAGACTTCCTCGTGAGGAAGAGTACCACGAATCCTGGCTCCTATGTGCTGACAGGCATGCACAATGGGCAAGCCAAGCATCTGCTTTTGGTGGACCCAGAGGGAACTGTAAGTCCTGCCTCCCCAGTAATAGAGGAGGTTTCCAACTCTGCAAATTTTCTCTAAATGTGTTTAATCTTGTTTACAGCTTATTTGCAACTGATCATAAGTGCAGCCTCATATCTCTAATACACCATCACATCTCTACTTCTCTCCCTGATGCATAGCAGAAGACCCACTGCATGATTTCTGCACGTTTCAGGAAGCCTTAGAGACCTGATTCCCCAGCAAAGTTAAGCTTTGGCCACTGCAGTACAGTATTAGTCAAAAGCGCAGCTAAGCCACTTCTT
>NW_010126190.1:0-20568 GCF_000699245.1 Pterocles gutturalis | reverse complement strand
TGTTGATAAGCTGCTGGTGGCCGTGCAAGTTAAGCTAGCTTATGTGTTGGCAATTTCCACGTGACATCTCTGTCAGCCAGGATATGGACCACGCCATCCATGTTTTCCTACATGCAAGTCCAAGAGACAACAAAAGTAAACCTGCTCCTTCTTGGATATTAGGAATAAATTCTTTACAGTGAGGGTGGTGAGGCACTGGAACAGGTTGCCCAGAGAAGCTGTGGGTGCCCCATCCCTGGAGGTGTTCAAGGCCAGGCTGGATGAGGCTTTGAGCAACCTGGTCTAGTGGAGGGTGTCCATGCCCATGGCAGGGGGGGTGGAACTCGATGATCTTTAAGGTCCCTTCCAACTCAGATTATTCTATGATTCCATGATCTCTTTGCTGCACAGGGACTCCCTTAACAGACAAAGGGACCCTCCTGGCAGCAGGATGGAGAGCACAAGGGACATCCAGTTTTCTGTGGCTGTCCTGTCCTGCTTCTGGGGAGGCTTAGTCTCGTCTGAGAGAATGAAAGCATTGCCACGTATTTTTTTCATGGCTCCTGGTAGCCAAGACTGGGAACCTTCTCTTCCTGTGTAAAGGACAACTTCAGATGGCAAGCCCCAAAGTAAATGAGAAACTCCTGTAAGGGACTTGGCCTGCCGGCATCTGTTTCAGCTGAGAAACCCGCAGCAGACCATCGGCCCTGCAGCGTCTTTTAACGCTTCGGTGAGCGATGCCCATGGTACTTGTTGTAATTACATTTGCCACGTGAGGGCAGCCAAAGAATGGTTTTGCGCTTTCTAGTTGCCGACTGGCCGACACCAGCCTGGGGAACCGGCCCTACGCCTTTGGGGGGGCAGCTTCCTCCCCCAAACTTTTGCGGGCAATTTTGTGATGCTTGCAGCAGGGCCCCCGAATTCTCCCTTCTGCATTAACCCACAAAGAGCTGTAACAGGGTACTGCGAGGAAAACGCTGCCGTGTGGTGTGCTGGGTGCCGGGATGCTAGGTCCCACCGGGAGCTCTGCCTTTCTGCTGACTGGCATGGAGTACTCCGGCCCTACGGTGACCCCCGGGACATTTTCCTCCTGTAGGCAAAGGATAGAGGCCCCCCATCTTTTCTGTGCCGCCTCTAACAGCAGCACTCATTTTTTGACCTCCTTGCACAGGGACCTCCTTGTTCTCTGCGCCTGTCCCCTCCTTTGAAGAGCCTACTTGTGATGTGCCATCGTGGCCCAAATGGCTCTGAAGCTCCTCGCTCAGGAGGCACTGCTTGATCATGACGTCTTTTCTGTGACTGTATTTAGGTTAGCTGTGCTGTCTATATGATTTGTGGCATCCTAGCACACCTCCTGAGCAGTCCTATTTGTGACTTGTCAGAGTGGAGAATCATTAAAAAAAAAAGCCAGTGTGTGGCCAGCCCTAGCAGTGTGCCAGCGGCCTGCATTTGTTCTGCGTGGCTTTGGCATGATTATTTTAAAAAAATGATTCACACAAAGGCTTCCTGAAAATTCATTTCACTCAGAAATTACCCAGTGACATGTTACAGCTCTTAAGGGTGTGTTTTCAGAGCAGAGTTAACTGTCCAGTTGCTTCTGCTCTCATCTAGCTGACAAAAAAAAAAAAAAAGAAAAAAAAAAGAAAAAAAAAAGAGAGAGAGAGAAAAGAGAAAAAAAAGGAAAGATCTTTAGTTTAGGTAAGAGATGCTTAAAATGGAGGACTGTGGGATTTTTGCCAGATTTAGAATTAGGGCCTGAACTCTGGTGATGGCAGAGCATGTAGCTTATAGTGAGAAAATTCTCAGCTGAGTTGAATGGACTGAAAATGTGTTAATCTGAATACAGATAAGGAAAGTCAATGCTGTTTTAAAGATATCTTTTCATCTTGCAAATATAGCTTTGAGTAATTACAGAAAGTGATGTTTCAAAGCAGTATGTTTTAGAAATTTGGACAGCCTGCTGGTTTTCTTCGGTGACGCGGCTACATGTAGACTGAGCAGAGAGCATCATTTGCCATCAAAGTCGTTTGGTTCTATTTTTCCCCTGTGATATCCTGTGCTAAGTTTCTAGCATTTTTGACAGAACTTAATGATGAAGACTGAAATATTTCAAGCAAGGTACCTACCACAGAATAAACTGGCTTTGGAACATTTTAACTAAGGTTGTTCTCTCTTTCTGAGAAAGGTTCAAGGAAAACAGACTACATGCCTCACTTCAGAGCAGTGTTCATAGGCTTTTGCCTGGGGCAGTGTAGAGCTGTCTCAACACAAAGCTTTACTGCAGCATGACAGTTGCATGAGAGGACTTCTGCTCTGCCTATGGAAGCTGTATGCCTAACTTGTTTTAAACATAGGAAGGACATGTTTTGTGAAGATATGGTTGAATAATTAAAGATTGTTTTGTAATATAGATTAGGTTTTGGCCTGCCCTTATTTTTGACTGTTCATTTTCCTCTTATTATAGGTGTAATAATTTACTTATCAGGATGCTGGTGCAGAGGGCTGGTAAATGGCCAGAACAAATGATGTTCCCTGCCCTGAAGTGTTTCTGTTTCAAAGGGACAGGAGTCCACTGTGCAGCATGAGGCAAACCCAAGCCAAGCACTTCTGGTGGCTGGATTGCTTTTGGGGAGGGGAATTTTCCAGATTCTGAAGAAAAAGGTCTTTGTTAAGGAAAGCACAAAGATGCTGAGGTGCATGGAGAAGAGTTGGGTTCTGGCATCTCTGGAGGTACAGCTCTTTCTAGTGAAAAAGGTGACAACACTTAAAAGAAGCAGGTGGTCTCTTGAAGAAGAAAATTTGATCTAAAAATCCGACTTACAGTGAAACAAAATGTTGTACAGAAAGTTTCCAAACAGACCTATTCAGAAAGAGTAATAGTAGTAGACTGGCCCACAGGTAGCATGCAAAATACCTGTTTGGAGAGAATAAAGGGAGTAAGACACAAACCAGAAGCAAAACTCCAGAAATGCCAAATTCCCACTGGTTTTGATGGGAGAGTGATCAGTCTGTAAAGCATGATTGTGTCATTTTATTCTTAAAAAATTTTAGTGCAAAGTTAAGGGGAAAAGTATTTGGCTCTTTAACCTATCTTCTTGCATCCTTTTTTTGAAGGTTCGTACAAAAGATCGTGTCTTTGACAGCATAAGTCATCTCATCAATCATCATCTCGAGAATAATTTGCCAATAGTTTCTTCTGGGAGTGAACTCTGCCTGCAGCAGCCCGCTGAGAGGAAACACTGACTCCAGATAACTTTCAGTTTTTATAATTTGCAAGCTATAACTGGTGGAAATGGCAGATCTGAAAAAACTTGTACATTTTTAAAAAAAGCATATTCACATATATTTCACCAGTATGTTTTCTGTAGGTTTAGGAAGCCCCATTTCACACTGTACACTTGAAAATTCTCGATACCTTATGAAGGCATGAAATCACAGCAGAAGGCTTTCTTAAAAAGTAATTTAAATAAAATTGTTCAGATTCTCTAATGTGAATATTGATAGTGTATATATACACATTATATATATAATACAGTACATATTTTTATTTTTCAAGTCAGTCTGTTGACAGTACAGAACTATCTTGTGTCGTGTTTTTACTAGAAGAAAAATGCCAATTGTGATTGTTCAGATAAAAATAGAATTCAGCAGTCTCAATTTCTTGAGAAAATGAATATTAGGAATCTTATTTCTGATTTTACCTAAGAAGCACAACTATGGGGATTACAGGTGGATTATGGTGGTTAACCATGGAAGGAGTCTGAATTCAGGAACTAGTATTCCAACTCGGAAATTTAGCATAAAATGATTTTTAAAAATGTTATTTAATGTCTCTGATATCAAAAGCATTTTATCTTTCTGATGTCAAGTTTGAATTCTTATATGATACTACTCAAAACATTTGTATCTTACTTTAGCAATGATTTGATGTGATCGCTCTGTGTATGAGGTACGTGCATTTGATTTTTCTAATGATAATATCACAGTATTCTGTAACTTTAATTTATTAAATTGAGTGCTAAGGTTATTTATAAGTAGTCCTCTCCTTATGGTGAAGATCTACATGTCCTTGACTACCAGTCTCCAATGAGATGTTGCATACAGTTTAGGCAAGTTCAAATAACTTGTGTTTAATAGGTTTAATGCAAGATAGATGTACATGGTTGGTCAAAGACATATCTGAAAAATCTTTTCTTCTTATAAATACTGAAAACTATAATGACTCAGTGGTCAGTTTTGCAAATGATGTCATTTGCATTTACCTACCAAAGATAACTTGACTTTGGCCTTCAGCAAGTGATAGGTATTGCAAATATACTGCTTTTCTCTAAATATCAAGTTGAAAAATGCACATACACTCAAGATGCATTTCTGGCAGAAATGTGCTTGGCTTTTGGTACTGGGAAATGTTTTAAGGAAGATTTGTACTATTCAAATGCAAGCACTATATGAAGTTATTTTCCTATTTTATGAAACTTATCAAGAGCCAAATTCAATAGACACAGTTTCTGTAAAGGCAAAGTTTGCACCAGAGTCAGGATTTAGCCTTCAGCGTTCCAAGGTCTTCTCTAGCACCAGTGTCTAAAATCAAATCTTCAGACTTGATTCATAAAGGCCAATACTCAGCAGGATAAATCTAGGTTAAGCACCTGCCTACCCTGAAGCAGACAATACTTAAATTCACTTAAAATTAGATTTGGTTTTAGGAATTTGCTAAGTTTAAAAATATGTCAAATTACAGACAAACTGAAGGATCCACTTAGAATTCATTCAGGTAGGATCTTTACATTAAAATTCTGAAATAATTTTCTTGTACCTTCTGCTTTGAAATATGGTGAAGTTGCAACTTGAGAAGTTTGGGTTTTGGTTGATCTCAAGAACAAAAATGATTGAGGAGCCTAAGACTAATGATGTGATCTGTGCAATAAAAATACACTTGATTTTGTAATTAAGACACTCAGAAGCCAAACTAAGACATTACTGAACTAAATGCTTCTGATTAATTTTATTGCAGATAGTTATTAATTGGTATTTGTAGGTCTGCATGGGAGCTGAGAGCAAAGGAAAGGAATTAAATGCTGCGTTGCAACCCATATTATTATGGCACTGAGGTTAGTAGAATTCTTAAAATTTGGGTTGTCCTTTTACCAGCTTGGAAATTACAAGGAAGGTGAGGAGATCTGATACCCCCAAGCAGTATCCATCAAAATTACTTTATTTAAGAGCATATATGTCTCACCATATTCCAGTTTGAATTATCTCAGTTGATACCTTTTTTGTCATATCTAACACTTGTCATTCCATGCTCCCACCTCCCTGCAGCTGTGTCCTGGAAAGTTTTTAGTGTGATCTCACTAACTACAAGAGAAGGTCTCTTTTACTTTGAATGTTATATATCACTTCGGTAAGAACCAGGTGCCTAACTCCCTTAGGTGCCTTCAAAAATACCACCTGCTGCCTGTGTCTGTTTCACATTCCTAAGTATCCTGTCAGTGTATGCCTGGAAAAATGTGACAAGATATGGGTGTATGAATGAAGGCACTGAACACACACTGAAATAAGTATCTAAATTTTTTTACCACCCTAGCTGTAGCTTTAATACCTTAGCAGCTGCCTAGCTGCATGTTTTGGAAATTAAAGCAGGTGGCAGGGAGACACAAAATGAAACAGCTTGACAGAAATACTAAATTCCCCAGACTACATTTCACAAACTCTGCCTCCAGTAAAATGTGGCTATTTTAAGCTGCTCTGTCAGCGCAGAGAATTTGCCCAGCTCAGTGCACCCACTGATGACACAAAAGTTACACATCACTTGATCAGATGCAGTTTGGTCATAGGTAGAGCTAGCGCCTTTGGGCTGCGACAGTGCCCTGCTGCCACAATGGGCCAGGAGATCCTGCCTGGCCAGGTGTGGTGATCCAGAGGCTTTTCTAAGTCACTGGGAACCAAGTGATCTCAAAGCTGTCCAGAAGGAAGGGCATGTGAGCCAGTCAGTGCTCCTTTTGTGGATCCTGCCATTGCTTTTTGTCACTGTCACTCAGGGAGATTTGGCTTTCCCTTATATGAAAATTATATAAAAACTGCATAGCTGTTTGCATCGCAGTTCCAAACCTGTTCTTGTTAGAGTCAAAGACCATTTCACACTGACCTCAAGAAGAGTGAATTGAACCTACTAAAGAGGCAGGGCTCATTTCTGTGAGGAGCCAACAATGTCAGAAATTTGAGAGATGTAGAAGTTATGAGATGGGCTCAAATGCTGTGCGATTGGCTGAAAAACAGACAGTTGACAGCATAATTTGAGCCTTTTGATGTTTGCCTTTGGTTTTGAGTCCCCTCGCCTTTTGTTTTTATTCTCTTTTATGCAATCCTGAGGGATAGGCACTTCCGGGTGATAATTCAGTACCATAACTTCAAGAACGGGGATTTCAATTAAAGAACAAATTTACTAGACTCAATAGAAGTCACTGAGATGAGACAATATTCTGGTATCCTTTGATATTTTCCCAGAGGATAGCTGAGAAGTCCAAACTGAAACTCTAAATATCCTCCAAGACTGTCTACATTGATTCTGAGTCCTACCTGATTATCAGTTTTGATTCCAGTTGTGTTGCAACTGTGTGAACTATGGACAATGAAAACACATTCTAATCCTATAAACAAAGGACTTTCAAAAGTGAACCAAATGCTTCTGTTTAATTTTATTGCAGATTTAGAGCAATTATTATGATAATAAAATTTTCCAGTGAGGCTGGCAGTGACACATTGGACATCGACGTACAGTCATATTACCAAACTTTCAGTTATTTCAGATGCTTCAGGAGCAACACAACCTCAACACAACTTCAAAGGTGGAAAATGTGATTTGAAAACTGAATTATCTTCTGACTTGAGTAGGAGTTTGCTCAGTGTGAGGACTCCCAGGTTACCCTCCCTAATGCGAGAAGAGGACGTTCCAATTGGCTGTGCCTGGGTGGAGACCATAGGAAGAGATGCAGTTTCCATGGCTTACTGCCTGCCTCCCTGCCCACGGTTTTACACACATGGTGAGGATTGAAGGATATACAGTAGCTTCCCTCCACCTTACCTCCCACAGGGTTTACAATGGGAGATAACGCCACAGAAACCTCTGTCTGCCACACATGTTCAATAAAAGCTTGAACAAAGCACATAGTTCCAGGACCAGGATTTGAGTGCAAAATATGCACTGTCACCAGAAGAAAACATTTTCTAAGTCTGGTAAATATCACCTGCCAGCACTATATTTTCTATATCCTGGGTTCATTCTTTTTCTCCTCTGTAGAGTAATATGCTCACATTTCCTATCATCATGGTCCCCAGGCATCATGCCATGCAGAAAAATTTACACCACAGTGCAATTGCTGCTGGCACATCAAATGCCAGATGCCAGCTACAATGTATTCATAATAAATTGATACATATTTAGATGTTTGTAAGTAGTGAATGATCCATTTGAAAAGTAGGAAGAGTTTTGTAGCCTCCAGGAATTTTACAGCTCTAAAGGGGAAATGCGGAATTTGTGAATGTTCTGACAACAGGTTACAAATCCTGCTTTCAAGCCTTTGTTCTTAGCATCCAGTGTCTATCTGAAGTGTGGCAGAACCAAGAACTTATATTAAATAAAACCATATTTGCATAAACAGACACACTTCCCTTTTTATCTTCCAGCATTTTCAAAATATGCCAGCATAAAACCCAAATTCATATTTACTTTAGTGTACTGTCAAAAATACATGATTGCATGGTGTTTTAGCCCAGACCTAGGGTTTCACTCTCCACAAATCTATGCTTGCTCAAAGCTGTCAGGGTACGGGCAAATTCCGACTAAAAGGTGTGTGCTCAGCTGTACTTACTCTACTCACTCACACAGAGTGTCTGTGGACCTTGCTCAATCTGCGTTGGATGCAGCTGGAATGAGGGCAGGCCTGTGGAAGAGATAACACGGACATACAATTTGCCTGCAGCTAACCAGAGGCTTGGATAGGTAGTGAAAATCTGTATTGGGAGAGAAAACCCCAGGGATAAGAAATGTGAAGCCTGGAAACATGAGCCAATAGGCATATAAGCCACTAATGAGAAGTAGAATCTCTGGGGAGGGGAACTGCAAAATCCTTAGGCAATGCCTATGGCTCATATCTTTTTCAGACATTTATGTGCATAAACCTATATCTGTTCCTCTGCATCCTCCAACATAAGCATCTTGTACAGCTTCCACTGAGAAAAGGCAAGACTTTGGGTTTTTTTGTCTCAGTAATGGGGTAAGATTTCAGAGCTACACATTTCTAGCAAAAGCACCAGATAGGGGAAAAGCTAAATAAAGAATGTTTAAACCTTGTTTGACAACAGAAGAGGTGGTGGAAATGAAAGGAAGAGAGAAGCTAAAGCTGGGTGACTCATTCATGCTGTCTCACCTCCTGGGAGACAGCATGGATGACTCAGAAAAGGAAGGTAGCCTCTGATTTTGAGATTAAGATGCAGATTTACTTTTTATGCAGCTATCATGAAGGTCAAATAACATAAAGGTCAAAATACAGCTTTTTCCAGCAGTCCTCCTTTTTCTTACATGAGGCAAAACACACCAAACACACCCAGGCAAATATTCCTTAAAAATTAAGTGATTTTTTTTTTATTAAATGAAGAATGTAAAGATTATAATTGGTATATTTGTGTCCTTTGCGGCTGGATTGGTGTGCTAACTGCTTCTCAGTGAAGTCCTGCAGAGTTAAACCTCAACAGAAGTCAGGTTTCTTCTTTTGAGGTAAATGTTTTTCTTTGCATTTTGTGGGCAGCAACAACAAAACAAAAAAGTGACTATTTTGCTGTAAAAGGGAGTTTGACTGTACATTTGTTATTTATTAATATTTATTACTTTTAGAAACATTTTTAACTGAGAATTGCAGGAAAAATAATGTATGTGGAAATATTGTGATCATTTGTATTCCCAAAGACTTTTGTGAAGCTCAAGTTTTTCCCTGTCTGCTGATTTTGGTATTCTGGTTATACCAGGCAAATTTTGTCTCTGGGGAAGTCCTTGAGCAACAGAATTTGGAATATAAGTGTCATGCAATTGTTTTCTGATTATTCAGTTTGTATATGATTAACCAAAGTAATAAAATAATGAGCATTGCTATCAAATGGAAATGTATGTAAAGTGGGTTTGAGTCTGTTCTCCTATGCCCAGGTTCCCTAATGGTGTAATTTGTTTTGGGTTTGTTTTTTTTTTTTCTGTTTATCTGAAGGGATGCCTGCTTTGCAGCAGAATAAATGAAATTCTACAGGGTTTACCTGGATATTGAATACTAATAAGTCAATGAACTACTCACTTCAGTAGAAAGAGGGTTGAAACATTTCAGAGGACCAAATGGCACGTGAGGAGTTTGACCTCAATTACGCTGACTTTACACCAGAGAAGCTCCGCTTACTTTGACAGAGGCAACATTGATTTCCACGTGTTCAACACCATTCTCACGATGCAAGTAATCACTCACACAGGCCCTCTTTCTGGGCCAGATGATGCCTTCTCCTGAAAAGGCAGCTTTCCTGCTTGGCACACTGAGCAGGTGAGGGTAGCCAAGGGTATCCAGTTCCATGGTATTTCCGTGGAGAGTGACTGCAAGGACAAGGTCCATGCAAGAGCAGCTATTTAGTGTACCGCAGAGGGGAGAAAGGCTCCACGCCAGAAGGAATCTTAGCTGGGCTGATGTTCCCCAAATCTTCTTCCTTCACTGCCTGAGTGTCTCCTTGCAAAGGCCATTCCTTCTCACCCACTTGAACAGCTGAACCTGGAGATGCCCTGGGAAGTTTCGTTGCTCCTGGGGAGAAAAAATGCAGCTCTGAAGGCAGCACGGTCACTATGGCCTCTGCACGCCTCTGCAAGGTGCTTCCAGCTGACTGCAGGTGCCAGGTGGCCTCAGGGCTGTGGCAAGCCTCGCAGGTCGATGGTGCCCAAGCAGAAACCCCCCATCACTGCTACTGTGCCTGCCCCCCATCAGTTTTGCCATCAGAAATGATTGTCCCCAGGCCTGGGGCAGCCACAGGGGTCTGCAGGAGAGTCGAGGAGCCAAGCTGCGCCCTGGGTTGTGCTGGTGGGTTAAACGGCACTACCCAGGTGGACACCAGCACAGCCCCGCTCAGTGGGGGCAGACCAGCTGCTCCCAGCTTTTCAGCACTTCATGCACGGGTGAGTTTTCCATTTCCTCACTAGAGCAGTTGCAGATGACAAACTTTGTAGGCAGCGTGACACCCCAATTAGGGTAAAATGTGCCTTTCCACAGGAGCAGCCAGGCACAGTGCTGATGGAGCAGACAGTCCTCTGAGCAGGGGAACTAAGGGATGAGTCTGCTCCCAGGAAAGCAGGGGCAAAGCCTTCCTCCCGCTGTGGGGGTGGGGAGGCAGAGCCTCCCGCTTTCCTCTGCACAGCGTTCCCACAGCTACTGCTTTCAGGCACAACACCTAGAGTTTAAATGCATGTTTCCCTCAGAAGGCCGAAATCTTTTTTACAATTCTTTGGAAATAACTGCTACACAACAACTTTGGTTCAAAGGTTTGAAATTTAATTAAAAGTTTTCAAAAAGTTTATAGTACCTAATGAGTTGAAAACACTCTGTAAGGCTCTTGGCAATAAACGACTCTTGGAAAGCATCTTGTGAAAGCTTTTTTTTCTCCTTAGGTGATTTGATTTGCATTTCTTTTGTAATCCAGAACCAAAATAAACACTCCAACTTACAAAATAATATGAATGAAAATGTCAGTCTCCTCTGTAGCTTTTGCTCCATATAGAACCATTTGGCAAAGGGAGACCTGATTCAGTTTCTTACAGGCTCAAAATAGCCTGGATGATAAAAAGCTTGGATTTAGGGGTGTATTTTAAGGAATTTTCTAATATTTTAAGGTGAAAGAAGCTGTTCTCCATCTTTTTCCAGCTTCAAGGATAGGACATCTTCCTGGTTGTTTACGGTCCATTGCTGTTAAGCCCTTGGCTTGTTCTGCTTTAGAATTTTGCGCTGAAATCTTCCAGAATCTGAGCTTCACCCAAGATGTCCCAGTGGGACAGTATCCCAGTGAAGACAGTATCCACAACAGTTTTTTTCTTTTCCATCGTAAGTACTTTGTAAATTATACTATCAGTGTTACATGCAAACCCATGAATCTTAGGAGCCTGCTTCAAGTACAGCAGGGTACTAACAACAGGTAACTGACAAAATATCCCCACAGCTCCAAAATTAGAGAAGGAAATAAAGGCGAGTGCAAGGTTTTTGTACTGATACACAATCACATGGCCTCCAACAGTGGAGCTGCTTGCACTACTTGCACCTTGCATCAACTCTGGAAATAGCTAAGGCTAGAATCCAGATGTTAAACCTCACTTCTATGTGCATGTTCTTGGACTTTGGCTATTAAAAATATTTTTTTCACCTAAATAGTGAGACTCGTATAACATCCTTGACAGGAGAGTTGGTGTGGGGTCAGCCACAATGTTTTATCGAACTGTTGTGTTGCTGAAGCCTTTCTGCTGTCCAATAGCAAGGAACGCTGCCATGTGCCACCACCTCATGAACTAACATCTACAAGTATACAAATATTTCAGCTGGCAGTTTTCAAAGACACAGCTTCAGGGGAGAACTTCCACACTGAAAATACAGACAAATAGCACTGTAAGATATAAAAACCTAAGCCAGCCATGACAACGCAATGTCACCAGTTTTATTTATCACAAAGCTACAGAGCTGCTGACCCAGCCTGTATCTGAAGTTCATATCATTATATCATGCTTAGCTTAGTTTAGCTTTTCCTTCTTCTCTAAATGCACTGCTTTTCAACATTTTTGGTAGAAATTATTTCATATTTACTACTCCCTTTCACAGTTATTTCATTCAAACACAGTTTTTCTTTGTTCTTACACTTTTCTAATAGCATAAAACATTTACAAGCAGACTGTTAACTTGTAAAAGATAATCACAATGCAAACCTACATTTTGCTACACACATTACACAACTTATACACTGTACAGACTTGGGAAGAGTGTAATGCTGCTGCTTTAAATGATTAAGACCAGAGTAAAGCTAAGGATGAGCTCTTTCAAGCTGTGTATTAGAGAAGCCTCAACTACTTCTGGCTGTACATAAGGCAGGGTGTGGTTTGAGACATTAAACACAAATCTTTGAAAGAGCTCAATAAAGTTAGATGCTTACATTCGTGCTGAAAGACAATGGGAACTCATCTCAGAATTTCCTGTCAACCTCCCTGAAGCCTCCAGCCATAAAGTACTGCTGTTGGAAGGAAGCACCATGGGCCACTTCCATGGGGACTTGAAACCAGATGTTTATGAAGTCTTAACTGCTCTAGGTCTCCAGGGATCCCTCTGATGCTGAACACCATCCTGTACTGAGGCTGGTAAGGTGGTGATGAATAAAGTTGTTATCATACAGGTTTGTCTGGAACAGCCTCTCAAAAGAGTAAGTCTGGGGCTCCAGGAAAGTTGGAAGGTCTTCCAAACTAAACAGGCTTTCATTCCAGATCCAAGGCAGGGTAAGGTATAAATGGAGATATGCCCTTCAGCATGATCTTGTTGTACCGCATCTTCTCTCTTGTATCTGCAAAAGCGCCTGGAAAGGGTAGGAGCGTAAGGGTCCCACTGCCAGAAAATGGGATCCTGTCCCACTGGCTGGACATCTTCCCAGGGAGAACTTCCAACACAATCCCATGCTGTGGTAGTGCCTGGGGAGAAAAAAAGGAACTCCACAGGGACCCATTTGTGGTTCATTGCTTTCTGAAATGATACGTCTCTGTTTCAGAACTGAAGAATCTCAGTTTACGTAGTGCATTCACAATGTACACAGGTTTACATAGGTTTGACATACATTTTTAAATACAGTGGAAATAGTAAGTAAAAATATATGCATTGAAACAGTACATACACTTGATACACATATATTGTTGGGTCACATTTCAACTACTTTAAATAGCAAACATATATAGCCTCTCTCAATGGTTATTTACTACTCCTTGTTTAAAATAAGTTGTGAAATGTCACAGGGACAACTGTCACGTTGTCCTTCACTAAACATGACAAGTTTGAATAACAGTGGAAAAAATAAAAATACTGCATTGATATGACATGTTAAAGTTCCTGTCAGTTAAAAGCTACTACTTCATATATTTTCAAATATCCCCATTGAAACATGTCTATCTATTTGTATAATTGTCACCTTGCACTGTACATTGCAATACAATGTTTAGCATATTGTAAACTTTTACCAAACAACATTTTAATAAGGAATTGTACAAATATACAGCTATTTATACCACATACATATAAGGCCATTAACATAACAGCAAGATACATATAGAGAACTATAGTCACCAGCGTACATAATGAGCTCTTCTCCCAGTAAGCAATAATCAGGCACACTTCCGATCATCAGCAGTGTGAAGTGAATGCTGAAGTTTGTAACAGGTTTTACTGATGTCTTGAAAGATCAGACAGTGCCAAATGCCGCTTCATCATGCAATGCCATCATGGTACACAATGTCATTAGATGTGCATGGACTCTGTACTGGCTAGCATGAAAGGTTCTTTTTTGAATCAGGTGTGTTACTGAATGAACACCTGAAGCAAATGACTGGTGATAAGTAAGTCCTCAAAGTGAAATCAGTGGTTAGTGTTTTCCCTGTGACTTAAGTGCATGAACACTTAAAACTACACTGGGAGTTTAAATCTAAAAGCCACAGAAAGGTACTTGTCTTGAGGAGGCCTTTACTTACAGAAATTTCCATTGTGAAATGAAGATTCATTTTTCTCAGCGATACACGAGGGAACATTCATCTGTGGGAAATCTTCCTTTGGCTTCTGGGTATTGCTACTGCTGGATTTACTTCGACTGTGATCCGGCGTGGGCTGAATAGGCAAAGATCTGGCCACCTTGGATTTCACCAGGCAGCCACAGACAAGGCGAAAGAAAGCCCGACGCATTTCCTTACTGGCCAGAGTGTAGATAATGGGGTTCATTGCAGAATTGATGACCGCCAGAGCAATAAACCAGTGGGCTTTGTACAAGATAGAGCACTCCTTGACTTTGCAGGCCACATCAATGAGGAACAGGATGAACAGTGGAGACCAACAGGCAATGAAGACACTAACAACGATCACAACAGTTCTAAGGAGCGCCATGGACCGTTCTGAGTTATTGTGGTTAGTGACATTACGACTGCTGGATTTTACCAGGATGTAGATACGGGCATAAAGGATGACGATGGCAACCAAAATGGCTATGAAGATACTAATGCAGAACACAACATACTTCTTGGAGTATAGAGGCAAAATTGTTGAGCAATCTGGTAAATTGTTTCTACAGTTCCAGCCAAGGATGGGTAAGGCACCCAAGGAAATTGAAATAAGCCAGCATGTACCAATTAGAAGGAACACTCTGTACTTTTTATTTGCATCGTAAGGCCTCATTTTAATCATGGTCAAATGCCGCTCAATAGCTATTGCTAGTAAGCTGAAAGTGGAGGCTCCCAGGGCAACAAACATGCTGCCTTCCCTAATGAACCAGATTGTGGAGGACAAGCTCAGAGTTTTCTTCCCAGACATAAGAATGTTTACTTTGTAAACAATCCCAGCTAAAAGATCACAGAGAGCTAGATTGCCAATAAAAAAGTACATGCGATTGTGAAATTTATTGTTTTTCCATATGGCAATCAACACCATCAAGTTTTCCAGGACTATGAAACTACATAGGATCAGAAATGCAATAGTGGACAGGCCTATGCTGTCCTTTTCTCTTGAATTAAGCTTTCCGGTGTAATTATAATGAAGTACGATTAGAGAGTCCATCTCTTCATTTCCTCGAGGGCCAACAAGAGCACTAGGTGGCACAGTAATTGCTGCCATCATTTGTTTGCTGATGCTGAACTTTTCTTCTTTAGTATCACGAGGATTTAGTAACGATAATTTTCCACAAGAGGGAGATCAAGCCACGTTCCTCGAAGCACTCCTCTGGGCACACTGTGGGTATCCTCAGCTCCAGCAAGCCTTGCATATTAGTTCAGGCTCTGAAAAAAAAAAAAATTAAAAAAAAAAAAGCAACATAAATCTCACTGTCTTCCCATGTCACCCAGAGCCTGCGTGTCTGCTCAAGCCACAACATGCACCCAGGAGCCAAAAGGGACGCTGACTACAACAGGGCACCAAGGTCTACCATTGCTGCATGCTTATCAAGGTAGCTGTGGGCAAGCTGTCAGTCATGCTCTGCACAGACTCAGCTGTGCTGCAGAAATACGAGAGCAATGTAGAGAACTGCTCATAGGTGTTACACCTACAAAATTTCCATGCTGAAAAAAATACAGAGAAGAGGTGAGAAGGATTAGCAAACGGTCCCAGCAAGCCCCAGTGTGCATAGCAACCAGCTCAGTCCTCTTCAAAATGACCCAAGTGTAGGCTCTACCAAAACACCACACAACCATCGCTGCCTGAGCAGCAGCAAGGCAAACTCATGGTTTTCAAGGCTCATCCCTGTTCCCCATGCAGACCCAACGGAGAAAAGAGCCTGAGAAAGCCAGCGTCAAGTCTTGATGCCAGTGCACATATTGCCAATGCCTAAAATAACTTTTCCACCTGTAACGGTACAAAATTGTGCTATTTACAATTAATGAGATGCTCTGAAAGCCAGTCATCATAAAACCAATCCTACTTCCCATTCAAATTAGTTGGATTTCTGATACTCTTTCTAAAATAACCATACCAAGTCACATCTTTGTAAATGTTGCCTTCCTTTGCAAGTCTATACAAGACATACATTTGATGTTGTTTTTTTTTTTACATAAAAAATAGTTCTACCAACTTTAATTGTCCTTTTCAATTTATTTCTGTTTTCCTTTATGACTTAGATTAACTGCAATGTTTTCCCACGGACCTTGAGAGGTTGCATTTTCACAGAAGATCCTCCTGGCTGTCTTTTTTCCATTGCCATATATAAACATTGAAAGAGATTTGCACAGCTTTGTAAAAACATCAGAAGATGTCAGGAGCACTTACTGTTTTACCAGAAATGCTACAGTTTAGTTGCTGCATACTCGAGGGAGGATCAGTGCTCATGCCCCAAATGTCTGTATTGAGGATGAACAGATAGTAAATTTTTCAGCTTGGTAACCAAACCAGGATGGGGATGAGGAGAGAACCAGTTCCATCTGAACCAAATAACCAAATTTGTAAGGATATTTTTTTTTTCTGGGAAAGGTAAGAATATAAAAAGTTGTGCTGGATGGGAGGACACTCTTCAATGGACCAAAATGAAATAGCTTACTTTAGGGAATTATTTAAGAGCTAGAGCTCTGGACCTTACCACTTATTTACTCAAGGGTCATGAGCATTTACCAAACACATGAAAGACATTTTCAAAGGATGGGTATCAAGGGAAGAAACTGAGATCTCAATCTCTGCTAGAGACCAGCACACCAATAATTTTCAACCTGCCACCTGTACATCCCAAAGAATATCTGACAGGCCTAGGTTTAATACAGAAAGGTCTCTACTTTCATTGGACCTGTTGGAGTGAGTCTCTGTATCCTGGGCTGCGTCAAAAGAAGTGTGACCAGCAGGTCGAGGGAGGTGACTCTCCCCCTCTACTCCGCTCTTGTGAGACCCTATCTGCAGTACTGCATCCAGCTCTGGGGTCCCCAGCAAGAATCTGTTGGAACAAGTCCAGAGGAGGGCCAGGAAGATAGTGAGTGCTGGAGCACCTCCCCTGTGAGGACAGGCTGCGGGAGTAGGGGTTGTTCAGCCTGGAGAAGAGAAGGCTCCAGGAAGACCTTCTAGCAGCCTTCCAGTACCTAAAGCGGACCTGGAGAGAGATGGGGATGCACTCTTTATCAGGGAGTGTAGTGATAGGACGAGAGGTAACAGTTTTGAGCTGAAACAGGAAAGATTAGATACTAGGAAGAAATTATTTACTGTGAGGGTGATGAGGCACTGGAACAGGTTGCCCAGGGAAGCTGTGGATGCCCCATCCCTGGAGGGGAGGCTTTGTGCAACCTGGTCTAGTGGGAGGTGTCCCTGCCCATAGCAGGGGGGTTAGCATTAGACGGTCTTTAAGGTCCCTTCCAACCCAAACCATTCTGTGATCATATATAATCTTTTCTTAAGATCACAAAAACACGTGAGCCACTGCTGTTCCAGCACGCTGGTCTGGGCACTTGAAAAGTGGGAGGTGCATTTTCAAGTGCCATCTGGAAGAGGGGAGGAGCAAACCACATCTCAGATGAATGTAAAGGGATTTAAAGGATGACCCACACCCTATTTTCCCACCCTCCCTTTTCCTGGATTCTCTCCTTCAGAGAAGAAGTAATCTGACAAAAGTGGATTGACTTGAATTCTTTAGTACCTTCAGGATGTTTTAGAATTATTTTCTGAGAAAATAATTTACTATTTACCCAATATTATTACTATTTCCCCATTCTAGCTCTTATGTTCAAAGTAGTTTGGTGAAGAGACCTGCTGGGAGAGACATGTTATCCAAGAAACACAGTTGTTGCATGGTGTCCTCAGTCTTTTTTACTCTGAAGATGACAGCAATAATCTCATTCATCTCCCAGGAGCAGAACTGGGCCCTCGATGTGTTGACCTCTTTTCTGAAGTACTCTAACAGTGAAGCTCTTCAACAGAACAACTTCACCTCAGCTAAGGTTCAATCTAATTGTAATTCAGTCACAATTTGCACACTGTTATCACAGAAACTATAACAGTCTTTCATTGTATTGGCTTACAACAAAATGCCACTGTGTCCCTATGAATTGCAAGTGCTTTCCACTGTAAAATAAACAATTACATTTGACTAGAAAAGTAGTTGTTAACGATAGCTAAACTAGCAATATACACCAGGGGGGCTGATGGCTGCCTGGGAGAATCAGACTTGTATCATTTAAAAGCACGGCATGCAACAAAATAAACATTTCTGTAAGTCTTTTCCAAACAAAGCTATCATACTAGTCTATCAAAGGGCAAATATATTTCTTTCTGTGAAAAAAATCATATGCCAGACTTAGGACTTCATCAGCCACAAATCAGCAGCTGTAAACTGTCATGACTGCACTAAAGGCAATGGTGTTATACCAGCTCTCCTGGCTGAACGCATGCGTGATGCACTCACTGAATCATCAGAAATCACACAGGGTCTCTTCCATTGCTCGTAATTACTTCTTCTCTTAAAATTATTACAGCAAACTTAGTACCACAGAAGTAAATCTTTGTCTCTGACAGGCTAGTGGCAAGACAATGGAGGCTGTAAGATTTATTATTTGCCAGGAATCTCAGGGAATGAATATCACTCACAAGCCACTTGAAAGTTAATATAAATAATAATGTAATAAATTAAAATTTATTCTCTTCTGGCAGCAATATTTCCAGGTAATATCTTTCAGACATACTACCTTTTCACCTTCCTCCTGCTTTGTAGCCAGTAACTCGGAAAACACATTCATTTTTTTACAGTTTGAAGAATTAAAGTTGGTTGTATACTGTAATAACAAGCCACCTACAACCAGGATACTTGTGTCACCGACAGCTCTACAACTCACTCCTCAAAACGTCTTTGTCCCAGTCACATACAGAGGACCATCCACTGGCTGCAAAGTACAGACCTCAGCTCAAAATATTAAAAAAGGGACCTGAAGAGCTTGTCTGTGGCATGGTGTGTGTTGAACATTACTCTTGTTAGGTACCTCAATACCCCGAGTTCTTGATACCACTGGAAATCAGTTTTATTCCCTCTAAAGCAAACCAGAGGATCCCTAGTGCTGCACCACCAGGTACCACTAGAAAGACAAACCTACTGGCAGTGCAGGAGCAATCTGGAAATGGCCAAAACAGCATCTGCTAAATTACTCAGATAAAGGCAGTGGTACAATGTAAAGAACCACAGTCATGTGGAGAACAATTCAGTTTCCTCCTTTAGCTGTTTGGCTGATCTTTGTCCTCCCTGCTCCGAGGACAGAGGGAGCAGCGGGGGTCAGCAGCAAGCACCATCATTGGCCCTTCATGGGAAATCTTCCTGCCCACCACCATGCTTTCGGGTTTCCACAGTGGTTAGTGTGGTCTCCTGCAGAGTACAAAGATCCTACCAGCATCTAGCACCCTTCCAAGTTGGAGCAGGGGCTCTCCAGCATGGCTCATGCCCCTAGGGTCTATCAGGGTCTGTATGGTCCCTGTGCCGCATATGCCATGAAAAGGACAATGCCGTATGGTATGCCAGGACCCCTTGACCTGCCCTGTGGTGAGGCAGACCTCCACTGTCCTCTCCAGCCCCACCACACAGTGGTGCAGGCAGAGACTCAGGGCTGTACCTCTCACCAGCTCCCCTCAGATAACACCCTGGGTAAGGCAGCTGGAGTCAACCAGCAATTTTCCTCTGGGAATGTGTAATTCCCAGTGCCAGGAGTCAGCAGGGAACTGGCGATAATGGGGATGCCAAAGTCCTTCTCAGCAACCATGCCCAGTGCATCTCCGCTCTCTGTTCCCAGTGGGTACTCTGGTAAGAGTCCCATGGGGAGCTGAAAGCTTTTACCATCTCATGAGTCACTGGGTACTTTATAGCTGGAAGAATAAGAAAATTCTATTGTCAAAACAGTGAGCCAAACTGCTCTCAATTTTCATGATGTCCTGAAGTCAAAGTGAGAATAAAGCACAAGTGAGAATAAGACTTAACTTCCCACTACTTACTTTTGCCTACAGAAGAACACACAATGCTGTGTGTTCAGCACACTCACAGTACTTCAGCTGGAATCACATCTTCCTGCCTTCCAAATATCCACGAACAGACTTGCCCAAAGAGACCGGACCCCCGTTCACCACCACCAACACATTGCAGTTCTCCCTTCTCTTCCACACACAGCCACATGCTTTGGCAACCAAGGACAATTTTAAGAAAGGCAAGGGGAAAGTCAACAATGTGTATCTGAAGCCAAACTTTTGTATATTTTATTTCTTTTTAAAGCCTTTCCCGATGAAAAATAAACACGTGTAATTTATCAGGCACACCCTGGTAGTCTTAGGAACAGAAAAAGCTTTTGAGAGCAGCAGCACATTTCAATACACATTTCCACTCTGAAGTGAAGTTGTGCTAGTTGCAAATGAAGTTTAGACAACAAACATCTGCTGCAGAACAATGCCTTGGACAACTCAAACAAACTTTAGAAAGATTATTTTTGAAGTGAATGTGCTGGCAGCTTACAGCCTCAGCAAAGCCTTTAAAAACCGGTTATTTTTCTAGGCCTCTGGATTTTAGACACCAGTTTGTATTTTGTAATTCTGAGTAGCACACATCCGTATCTCACACAGGAGCTCCCGCCCGGTTCAGTTCTCGCACGTTAAAGGAAGGCGCGTTTACTTCTTCCCCCTCACCGGCTCCAAGTGCGCCCGACCTATTCCCCCCCACCCCAAACTCCCGTATTCCGTTCGCAAACGTGCACTGCTGCAGCGACCTGAACTTTTTGGGGTGACGAACATCTTGTCTAAGCTACTCAAGAATATCCCCGACGTGTCGGCGGCATGACCGTCCCACACGGGAACCATTAGT